>NW_018743920.1:0-16942 GCF_001683475.1 Chenopodium quinoa | reverse complement strand
AACCCGTTTGGAAAAATGCTTTCGTGTCGCAAAATTGCCAAGTGTGTCGTGTGCTTTTGGCCTCGGGAAGCTGTACATTTGTATGGTGTTTATCAAAACATTACCAGCTATAGACGTCCAATTTGTGCTTCCTTTTGCACTTTCCCGGAGTCACCTAATGCTGCTGATACCCTTAATGTTGTTGAGTCACCCGAGTTACCTAATTGGATAAAGTTTTGTGAACATGAAGACCCTTCTGTTGTGGAATCGGATGATTTTGTTTTGCCCAAAATTGCTGAATGGGCTGACACCCAAAAGCTACATGTTGACCATAGCAAGTATGTCAAACACATGGTAGGTGAAATTGTGGATAGTGACGTCAATAGGTTGGCCGAAGTTATAAAGGGACAGTCTGAGTTGCCCAATGCTGTTGGCTATGCTCTGGCTGAGTGTGGGCAAATTGATTTATCTGAGAGCTTGGTGGAGAAGATTTTACAGAGATTTCGTAATGACTGGGTCCCTGCATTTGGGTTTTTTAAATGGGCCAAAGATCAAACAGGTTTTATGCCCACGGATAAGTGCTACAATATGATGGTTGATATATTGGGGATGTCAAGGAAATTTGAATTAATGTGGGAGTTGGTCGATGAGATGCACAAATTGGGAGGATTAGTTTCAATTGTCACAATGAGTAGGGTTATGAGAAGGCTTTCTAAAGCTGGAAAATATGATGATGCTGTTGAGACATTTAAGAAATTTGAGCACTATGGCATGATCAAAGACACTACAGCATTGCACATAATAATGGATACCTTGGTGAAAGAAAAGAATGTTGAGCGTGCTCAGGAAAGTATTTTGGAGTTTAAGGATGAAATAGCTCTGAATTGTCGCACTTTTAATATCTTGATCCATGGTTGGTGCAAGGCTAGGAAACATAATGAAGCAAGAAAAATAATGGAGGTTATGGAGAAGCATGGCTGTCTCCCTGATGTGGCATCATATACTTGTTTTGTTGAGTCATATTGCCAAGAGAAAGATTTTCGTAAAGTTGATGAAATTTTAAATGAGATGCAGCAAAAAGGTTGCCCCCCTAATGTAGTGACTTATACTATTTTTATGCTTGCTTTGGGGAAAGCTAAAGAGATAAACGAATCCTTGGAAATTTATCAAAAAATGATGCAAAATGGTTGTGTCCCTGACTCAAGCTTCTATAGTGCCTTGATTTTCATCCTGAGCAATTCTGGAAGGTTTAAAGATGCATGTGATCTCTTCAATGATATGCCAAAGCAAAATGTTGCCCCTGATGTCTTGACATACAATACCATGATATCTTCTGCTTGTGCTCATTCAAAAGAAGAATATGCTTTTGAGTTACTCAAAGAAATGGAGGAGAAGTCTTGTAGACCTAATCTTCAGACTTTTATACCATTGCTGAAAATGTGCTGTGTGCAGAAGAGAATGAAGGTTCTCAAGTACTTGCTAGATTACATGTTTTTGAAAAATATTAGTGTTGATTTCTCAACATATTGCCTTCTTGTGGATCGGCTATGTAAGAGTGGGAAACTGGAGCATGCCTGTTCCTTTGTTGAACTAATTATCTTGAAGGGAATGGTTCCTAAGGATAACACGTACCAGTTGCTGATGGAAAAACTTGAGCAGAAAGGCATGGTGAAAGCGAAGCAGCAGATTGAAAGTTTAATGTTGAAGGCAGAAGTATCACCCACATAATAGGACTTTTGGTTTCCGATGATGGTTGCAATAGTGAGTTTTGTGACTAGGGAAGAATTTGGTAGCGGAACTCATTCCAAGTTTCTGCCTTCTCCATTTTTTGCTTATTGTGACATGATTATATGTAACATATTGCTAGTTTTAGCTCTTCAAATGCCAAAGAAGCATTGCTGAAGAGAGATAAGACTCTAAGGTAGAATTGTTTTCCTCTCTAACAAGAATTTTTGTTTGCTGTAATGTTCTTGAGTTTCTTCTTAGTCTGATGAGTTCCAATGGAACTACTCAAGTTGTTTGTTTTTAGTTCTTCATTAGTGCTACCATGGCTCATTGTTTCAGTTTGTCATTTGTTGCATCGAGTTCTTATATTATCAATAACCTTGTCTAGTATTGGTTTATTAGAGAGACAGTGTACTAATGCTAGCTATTAACTTGTTAAAAAATTATATCAATGGTATTATAGCAAAAATAAAAAAGAAGGAAGTCTGGCCTAGTGGCCCGTTACATGAATCCTGATAGTTTTTTCTCAATTTTTCCTTGCCATCCCCTAATATCTTTTGTCTGTTTTCTGATCTACCCCCCCCCCCCCCAATTCTGTTTTAGATATTCAATGGTTTGTGTTTTTAATAGGATATGGCTCTTCATAAAAAACCGAGAGGCCTTATTCCACCAAAACAATTGCGTCCACCTTCTCTGTTGCTCTGGCACCACTTCAATTGCCATTCCTCACTTTAATTTGGTGGTCAAATTTGACCACCAATCTGTCAACCATGAAAATCATGAGAATAAAAAATCTTATTACCATTGACAATTTGAGCAGACAAGTTTAGCTACATATGTTATTTTAGGAATCTTGATTCATTTAATTTTTTGGTGGTGGAAAGAGCTTTGGTGTAGTGGTAGTGGTTTTTTTGGAGGAGTGGATTAGTCGTGTTGGCTGTAAGATGAGTGATATTATATGTTGCCTCGTTTAGTACAGGTTTGGGATGGTATATGTTTTTGATCTTTCAGTGGATGATAAGACTGATGAAATAAGTTTGGGAATGATGATACTGATAATTAGGGAGAGCTGTTGGACATTTGGTTTATTGTACTTCATGTCATATTCTTGGAAGTGAGCAAATTTAAGTGCAGATGCAGCAACAATATTTGAATTCATGTGAAGAAATTGAGCCAGTTTGAGAGTGTGGTTTGGAGATAGTATAGGATTGATAAATTTCTTTTGAAAAGTTTGAGTGCAGGTGCAGTAACAATTTTGGATTCATTTGCAGGCATAATTGGATCAAATTCATGTCCAGAAGAATGAATTGATGGGTGGCTATGGAGAAAAGAGCAAATTTTTGCCCAATCAACTCTCTAATAATCAACCCCCTATATTCTAACATTGTCAATGAGTGATAAATAATCTCTGCAAACATTATTATAATGTTCTTATCATGTGTCTAGTGTGTCTGATTAAAGACTGCCTCTGTTGTTGGAACCAGATTGAACTAAGCAATACCCGTGTTCCAATTTGGAAATCTATCAATGGCGAAAAGGCCAGTTCCATGGGATGATCAGGTAGATCTTGTGTCATCAGATGATGAAGCAGCAGATATGGAGGCAGATGATGGCGCCTCTGACCAAAAGCCTAACATCGATGGTCTTAGTTACCAACCTGCCAATGAAAAACATTCTGAAGGTACATGATTACTTGTAAGCTTTTATATTTTGATGGATGAACAGTTCTTGGTTCCTCTCTAATGTTTGAATACTGCTTGATGGTGGGCCTTGATGCCCTTTATAAATTCTTGTATTATGTCTTTTTGGCAAATGATCCCTTGGTGATGATTTAGTTACATATAGTAGTAGTGGTGTATAAGTTCACTGTAAAGTTAAGTCAGAACAATACATAAATTTTAGGAAAATTTGTCAAAAAAAACCTTTTAAATGCACCATTTTGCGAAAAAAAAACCTTTTAAAAGCTTTTTCGTAAAAGAAAACCCGAAGTTAAATTTTTTTGCAAAAGAAAACTCAATTGTGAAATTTTTTTGTTGAAGACAACCTAATGCCTCTAATTCACTTAATTAAGCTCTAATTTCTTCTAATTATCCTCTAAGTCTCACTTAACCATTTATTAATTAATTTAACTTATAAATAAAAAACCCCAAAAACCACCACCCCCACCACCAACCAGCCACTCCCTCCTTTTCCCTCCCATGGCAGCAGCCCCTCCCCCGAACTGAGCCACGCCTTGAACCCCCAACTCCCAGCGACCCACCTCGACGGCCAATAAAAACCACCACCCCCACACCAACCAGCCACTCCCTCCTTTTCCCCTCCCATGGCAGCAGCCCCCTCCCCTGAACCGAGCCACCGCCTTGAACCCCCAACTCCCGGTGACCCACCTCGACGGCCAATAACATCGAGCAATTAATGGGTGTTTCTGGTCAGGTGGCACGCTTCTTCTCCCTCTTCCTTTTCTCTCGTTGACTCACTCTCTCTCCCTCTTTCTCGCAGTCGCCGCCGCGTTGTCGTCCGCCACTCGATGTTGATGCTCTCATCGCTGTCTAAGGAGGGAAGGTGGATGGTCGGGGTTAGGGTTTAGGGAAGGGGGAGGGTTGCAGCGGGGGTAAGGGGTAAAGGGAGAGAGGCCGGCTAGCGATTCAGGGGCGGTGGCTCAGTTGGGGGGAGGGGGCTGCTGCCAAGGGAGGGGGGAGGGGGAGGAGACGGAGAGGGTGGCTGGCTGGTGGAGTGGTGGTAGGGATGATATGGTGGTTTTTATTTAATTTAATTATAAAATGGCTAAGTGAGAGTTATAGGATAATTACGAAAAAATTAGAGCTTAATTAAGTGAATTAGAGGCACCGGTTGTCTTTTGCAAAAAAATTTAACTTTGGGTTTTCTTTACGAAAAACCTTTTAAAAGGTTTTTTTTCGCAAAATGGTGCATTTAAAAAGGTTTTTTTTTGACAAATTTTCCTAAATTTTATATGCCAATTATTACTGTTGTCTTAGCTTTCATTGAAGCAGCTCTACCTCCCTTAGTCCTCTTGCAATTTTTCTAGAGATTAATGGCTATCTACTGGCCTTTACAAAATGCTGCATGCCATCAGCAAAAGCACCATCAGTAGTGCCCTTACTGATTCATGTATCGCATATAAAGATCACTGAAACCTGCCAGTCACTACCATGCTTTTAATAAATCTTGCCTAATTCTTAGTATAGTTTTTAATAACCCAACTCTTTTCTTGAACAATTGTGTTCTTTATCATCAACAAAAATAGTCTCACCTCTTTCTCGTCAAAGTTGACTATTTCTCTTCAGTTCATTAGGTTCCTTGAACTTTGATCTTATGACTCTGAAGCCATTGAATATTTTTTAACATGGGATGGTGAGGTCGTAAAGTAAATGAGGTTGGGAGGCAGAGCCCAAAACTGTAGTCAATTGCACTAAGACGGAAAGTGATAGAAGTTAGATTAGGAACATTATTTCTTGCTTCCCAAAGATCTGAAGTTGATTTCGAGATTTTTTAGAGAATTTAGGCTATGTTTTGGCCCAATGAACATCTTAAGAGGAAGAGAAAGGCAATTGAATAACTGTTCTGTCATAGGGGGCTGGAAAATTGATATCAATGCACAGAGGTAGAACATACTTGGTGGAAAAGTGGAGGTCTTTTTTGCGGCAAGAGTTCTGATTCTGAATGAGAGGGAACTGGTGAGAAAGAGACGTGATTTTTATTCAAGAGTGAAATAATTTATTACTAGATGTATGTTTTGCTAGTTTTTCTGCATCTGAGTTTTTGAGAGAGTATTGTAATCAAACTTATTTATTGAAAGTGTCTGAAGTCTTTAATTCTTATCTCTCCAGCACAGCCTTTTAGATATTTCTCTACACACATTTAACATCTGATACTACTGTGTGTGGTATGATCTGTTGTATATTTATGAATGCAGCTGCTGATGTCTATATTGTGCTTCACATTGTGCAGGTGCCATGGTGAGAAGGGCAAAAATATACCAGGAGTACATGAAAAAAGGTCCCATTCCATGCCAACGCGGATCAGTCATACGTGTAATTCATGGATGGGATTAGCCAAATCAATCAAGGAGCTATATGGGCAGCCACTGCACTACCTCACAAACACTCTCCTAAAACAGTGGGATCAAGCAAGATTTGAAACCGGTGATGAGTACCAGCCATTGGACACCGTTATTCATCCTCTTAAAGCGGAAGCAACCATCTGGTTTGTGGAGGAAGTTCATCGCTGCACAGCTTCATACCATCAACTGTCAAAACTCTGGCTGGGTGATCCAATGCACCATGCTTATGTAGATGCTATCTTCCCAAAGATATGACATTTGGTTGGTTCTAACTTGTCGGTAATGCTGTGCTTGCACTTGGTGTATAAGTATATTTGTCTTGTACATGAATGTGAATTCTCTGTACTGACTTTGGTGAAGAAGTGCATGCTGCTGCAGGACTTGCAAAATTAAGTTTTGGTTCTGAAGTAACCTGTATGTTCTTGTTACTTCCCCTACTTTCAGCGCATATCTTGTTACCCATCTTATTTGGATAATCTCCCTCCAACACGATAGTGTATTTAGCTAGTATCGTGACAATTAAATCTGGATGAAAGTAATGCGAGTATTACTATAGTTGATGAAATGTTGGATGAGTTTGCCACGCCACAGTAAACCTCAAAGGAAGGCATAAAAACATACTACCTCTGTTTCTTTTTTATTTACAACAAAGGGGTATTTTTATGTGAGACATAAAAAATTCATTTGTTGCAAATAAAAAGAAACAATAAATCCGATCGAGACCCGTAACTTTGGGTGCATGGGTGCAGCATGTTCAATAAAGCGCCCCCTAAATAAATGTACAAAAGTTTGGCTTTGGCATGTTGAATGCTGTATAGACAGGCTAGTTCATGCATCTGTAGGCAAGAGTAGATTTTGTTTATATATTAATATATTTTATTTTCTTGAATTCAAAAATAAAATCTGTAAAGCATAAACAAGTGAAAGTTGACCCGTATAAACGACTTTATTACTTGTATATAGGAATGATAGTGGCAAGCATAAGAGCAATTGAGCAGGATAAAAACAACATAACATCGTAAAACAAGGTATGAAACATAAATTATGGACGTTTAAGATTCTCTTTGGATGCCAATAGTCTCTGTAGAAGCGATATTGAAATTTAATGGATTTATAGGTGCAGTAATCTCCCAAAAATAATAGTTGTATGTAGCAAGTCTTTTCAAAATTAATATGAATAATATATCACAAACGATATACTTTTCTGATAATCTAACTAATACAATACTCTGTAGTAGAGAAATGGAGTAATTAAGAAAATTGATGACCAAGTGATTAGCAACTACTTTGTAATTGCCTTGCTTTTAGAATATTTGATATCCATATTGGCCATTGAAATCATAAACGACTGAAGACTTAACCTCAAATAACACGTAAAATTAGAAGTGATGATGCAAAATGATATCGTATGCCCTAACAAGTCTATTTACCTATATCAAAGTGGAATTTTTTTTAGAGAGAAATTTCCCTCCTAGACTCTATTCTATCTTTTACATAATCATCAATTTGTCAAAGAAATTCATTATTTATTTATTGTTGTAATTAAATATTGATTATTGTGTTACATTTATCCAAAAACTTCTACTTCCTCCGTTTCTTTCAAATGCAACACACCTTTTTTTCACGCTTTTTTAGGAGGTGATTAGAGTAGGTAAACAGACAAATTAATCAAAATAATTTATACACATATTAGCTAACCCTTCTCTAATCGTGGTGTTAAAATTATTTTGATAGCTCACTTACCTATTCGAATCACCTCCTAAAAAACGTGTCAAAAAGATGTGTTGTATTTTAAAAAACAGAGGAAATATATTTTAAAAACCGAGCATGAATCGAGAATCATCTAGTCGACTAATAGATTACTCTTATCACACAACTGGCCGAAGACAATCCTTTTCCTTTGGTATAATATAAAGTGATTCACACAAACACACTTCCTACTTAATAGGCATATGCTTCTGCTGATTCCCCCAAAACTTGACACTCACTCCCCCCCACAGAAGTTACAAACTTCCCAAAGAAATTGAAAATAAAATTAACATGGTAATTCAATTCTTGTCTTTTACACCCCATTATTGAATAATTCTGAGTGTTGCTGAATTCTTCTGACTGACAACTGATTAATTGAGAAGCACATTTAGGAGAAAGAATGTCGTCAATGGCGACGGTTTTCTCTCACTACCCTTCTCTTAGCCCTCCTTTAGCAATTTCCCATGCCTGTAAACCACGTTTTCTGAAGCTTTCAAGCTGCTTCAATGGAGTTCATGGTGCTTTTCCTCACAAAAGGGTGCTTCTTTCTGCTACCCACTTCTCCAAATATTTATGTTTTCGGTATATATCTTCCTTATTTTCTCTATTTCTTGCCTTTTGTGTTATAATCTTTGTTGGGTAATTGTTATATATCATAGATATTGTTTTTGTGATAGTTTATTGAGCTCAAATTGTTGGCATGGTTATTTTTGAGAAAAATTGCTAGCCTTAGATTTGTGAAATAATGTTATTGATTGGCAGTTGATATTGGTGAGTGTTGTTGATAGCTAGGTGTCAATGGTCTTTTGTTTTTTGGTGTATAGGGTGTCATAAAGGGCATTAATATAGACAGGATTTGATTACGAATCTTGGGTAATGGTACTACGGTACTACCCCTAAGTCTCTAATTAGATAAGCTAATTGGCATCCACACAAATGTTCTTTTGTTGCTAATTATGAATGTGAGGTTAATTTTGCACAATGATGTGGATATGTGCCCAAGGCACAAGGTTCCATACATGATCATGTATCGAGTCAAAGCCCACTTGCTTATTGTTGTGAACCGAATGCCTCTATCCTTAACCAATTGGCATTGAATAGCATGGCTCACTTTGGGGCATTAGCTCACTTATTAACAATTTAATTGTCTTAATATATTTTGCAAATTGAATAAATCTGACTTGACATTGGAACTTGTCATTTGTATTGTTGGTTGAAGTATGCCCTGGTGTGAGGTCCTCTAAGTGATTTGTGGAAGGATAAGAGTTATGAGTATTTCTTTGTGGTGGAGAAGCATTGACCAAGTTGGCATTATTTTGAGAGGATAGTAAGGAGGGCCTCCGCTGGACTGAGCTATCTTAGGCCAGCTCTTTATTTTTTTTCTTTGGGGTGGGGGGAGGGGTGGGAGAAGGTGTGTTTTGTAGAGAGCTTTTATTTATTATTTGGTTTCCTCATCTTTTGCATGATATATGGAATATGTGTTCAGTGTTTTGTCTTATCATTTTCTCAAAATATCAAATTCATACATTATGTTGTCTTGCTCGACACCAACAGTGTGAGAAGTTTTCAGCCAGAAGATGCAGGGGTTGATGATGCTGCAAACACGGGCAATTCCTTGAATAGAGGTGTAAAGTTGAATGAGGAGTTGTTCAAGGGCCAGCAAGATAGTGGGAAAGGCAGTTCATTTTTGGCAAAATTGGCAATTGGCCTTGGAGTGGTTGCAACTGTCACCTTCTTGTCTATTGGTTTCAAGCAGCAAAATTTGGGAACTTCCCTTGGAATTGAAATCCAACGCCTGTCTGATATTTCATCGTCTTCAAGCTTGGCTGCATCATCTGTTGGCTTCTCTTTTAAAGCATTTGGTTACAGAGTTTTACTTCCACAGTATGCTCCAGGGTATGTGTCAAATCAATCATTGAACCTTACATTAACTGTTAAGTGAAGCCTTTGACTTGTCTGTTTGTTCAAAAGCGAAAGGATGGTGTAATATATTGTTTTAATGGCATCACTCATTCACTCTATAGTTTGTTTGGTTTGTGAAAGACTGAAAGTATTCACCATTTAAGGATAGAGCTTATATAGAACCAAGAGTAAAATTGTATGAGTATGTCATTGCATCATGTTGTTGTAAACACTTATTTTCAATGCTATTTTGCTTTTTCCTCTTTGGACATTACATCATGTTTTTCAATTTGGACCTATTGCTTTCTTCAATGTAGTGTAAAAACTAAAATCTATAGAAAAACAATAACAGGTGGATCTACTTCTTGTTGCTCATGGCTGCTGGATGTGGACTTTTCATCAGTGAAGAGGCTTTAAATATATGGGTCTGTCCTTTCTGCTGGTACTTCTGTTTCACAAACTCCAATGTTTGTTTTGTGTTTCATAGCTATTTCATGTTTTCATTGGTTGACTGAATGTGTAAGATATAGGTTGGTATAACATTGGCACGGAAATTATGTTTGGATGGTACATGGCAATCCTTTGCTGCATCATTCTCCAGTAATGCGCCATATATAATCTCTACAGTTTTATGGGTATACTGGTTAGTGGTTTTTTATTTATTTATTTATTTTTATTTAATGCTGTTTATGTATTAACAGATTTCCCAGGGGAAAAAAATGTTCTCCTTCCATGACTTTTTCTGCTCTTAGATAAACTCACGAAACTTTCTTTTCTTTAGGGGAGTTTGCATCAGTGATATGATACCATTTTACGTTGGGAAGCTATTTAAGCAATCTGGAGCTTCTGATGATTTGTGTTCAAAGGTTTGCTCTTCATCCATAATTCAAATGTAGAGGACTTTTATTCCAAAATCTATGCAACTGGATTGAGCCCTAAAGCCTAAACTTTCCTAGGTCTCCTCTCCTCTTCTCTTTCCTTGCATTTTTTTTCCTGTATTTGAATATTCTTTCAATAAATGCAGTTAGGGGTTAGCAAAGAGAAGGCGATGAACATTACACAAGCTGTTCAAAGATATGGAAATCTTAGTGGTTTCGGTAAATATTCTGAACTTGCTAGTCATTTTCTCCAACTTATTTTGTGGTCTGTAATATCATGTCCTATGGTTTAGAGTAGGCCATTATCATGTATAAATGCCAATAAGGGGATATAGTCACAGGTTTGATCTTGCTTGATGTACTGGCATAGATGAGGGTAGTTTGAGTTTTCTGTTTTATAAAAAAGTGTTCTTGCTCCTCTTATTTCCTTGGGACCTTTGACTGCCCTGTTATATGATCTTTGTAACGTGGGATAACGCAGAGAGATTGTCTTTCTACAAGTATTATTTAGGCATTGACTAGCTAATCCTATATTCTACGGTTTTGAATTTATATTGTTGATTATTGTAAGATCATTATACAGCTTGCTTTAGCTATATACTTCCTCCGTTCTTTTTTTATTGCATCATAGGGGTTTTGAAGGCAAAATTTGGTAGTGGGAAAATGTAAGAGGGAGAAACGTAAAAATACAAAATTGTCCATGTAATGTAAAGATAAAATAAAAAGTAAGTGTGAAAAAGTAAGGGTATGTTGGGTATTTACAGTATGAACATAGATATTTTTCGTCCTAAAATGGAAGTGATGCAGTATTTGTGAAACTTCCCAAAAAGGCAAGTGATGCGATATTAAAAGAACGGAGGAAGTATAAGAAATTGGGTGCAAGAATTCCTTTAATGCTCTATGAATGCTAATGGTTTGGGTAAAAGAGCCTCTTTACAATTTTGCAGGCAAGGTTGTGTCATCTAACCTGCCTTTAAGATTTGACGAGTCCTTGTAGCTATAGTATGGTAATATACTTATATATATGAATGGGAAGTAGAACTAAAAAAAAAAGAAAAAAAAAAACCTTTAGTACATCTACTTCGATGCATGCCGCTTTTCTTTGGTAGTTGTTCAAATGACCCTAACAAAAGCTTTATTGTTGTTTAAGAATTAATTTAGTTTTCTGGAATGCAATCTTTCTCATTTATCTATTATAATTATTTGCTAGTCCTGTTTCCCTTAATTAAATATGCAGCTTGTCTAGCATTTGGAATGATTTACTGACTGTTTATGTATTACATTTTCCCTAATAAACAGTTGAACGATTCTCTCTTGGAGTCAGAAATCCAACAGCATTCCTTGCAGGAGCCATGGTTAGAGTTCATAACTCCTTCAGAGACCCTTTGTATTTATTTACTGGTGACCAAAATGTAGCTGCTAACTGTCACTTCCTCTTGAAGTTTGAGTTTAATACTTTAGTATTGCTTGCAATCTTCCACAAGGATGAATTTTCTTTCTTAGATGTGCAATTGAATTATGTTGAATTCAACACTGTTTCACAGAACAGTGACATGCCCCCATCTGCAACCCCAATCCCAACCCAATCAATCAATCAATCAATCAAAGCCTTACTCCCATAAGTGGGGTCGGCTACATGAACCAAATCTGATTATTCCGTGTAGTCATCCACAAATCCATATGCTTCATGGCATGAGCCAAACCCCAATCCCAACCCAGACACACAAAATAAAAGAACAGAACTATGTTACCGTAACCCAAGGCTTTATTGCAGTTTCTAGTTTCTATTAGTCACCTGTACTTTATCTCCTTTTGGGGGCTTTTGGCCACTGTTTTCAATAGTTTATGGATTTATGTTTTTGTCATTGTTGCTGCTGCTGTTGCTCATCCCGCAATATTAACCTAATATTGTCAGCAACTTGCTGGGCTTAACCACGCTTATGTTTATGGTTTTCATGTAATGCAGGGTATTTCTCCCGAGTGTTTCTTTGTTGGTGTTTGCTGTGGTGGTTTGATCACCCTACCTGTTCAGGTTAGCACAGCTGTTGAATGTTCCTCTCCACTTGTTATTTGCTGCCTACTAAACCATGAATGTCTGTGCATGAAATATATAAACAGACTTTCCATGGAAGTTATTTGTCCATTATACAACGACTATCCCTTGCTGATTGAGCTTTAGAAACAGTTCACACCAAGTGAATTTGTTTTTGTCTTGCAAAATCTGAGAACATTTACAAACTATTGGGTAGGGATTGATATATGGTGATAATGCTAATGATATTTCATGTAATATTTATAAATAAGGAAAATTCCATGCCAATACCCAAAGTAATGCAGCTCTTTATCCAATGTTCCCCTAGTATCCTTTTTTCCTTAAAATTTTCCACTACCATTTTAGAGGCAATTTTAAACGGTAAACTGGTAATGGAAAATTTTGAAGTAAAACACATACAAGTGAAATTTTTCTTAGCATAATTAATTTTCCTGCATAATGGGCCATTAGTGAATAAAATGGCTTTCTGACTGAATTGAGAAGCTAATACTTTGATCTATTTCTGTGCTGTAGTTGGCTATCGGGTTCCTATTAAGAGAACGTCCTCTTTTTGCCTTAGCTACTGTTGCTTCTGTGGTGGTAAGTTATGCCCCAAAACCTCTAAATTTTCTTAGACACTTTAATCTTATTCCTCTTCCTCTATAATTTTTACTTTTATTTTCTTTACTGTTTTCTTTTGAATAATGCAGGCTATCTGGACTATATTTCCATATGCTGTTGCTGCTTCAACGGCATTGTTTTTCTATTTGCGGCAGAGATACTCTTCTTCATAGGCCATTTAGAATTGAAGTATCAACTGCTTTTCGTGGGCATGAAAAACCCGAGCCCATACAATCTTCCCTGGCATTTCCGGACTACAGAATAGCAGAATGATGCATCTTACATACAAGTAGGGTAGATTGGAGAGCAGATACTGGTTGATGGTAATTCCAATCATTTGCTTACAATTAATCTCTTAATTATTTTATTCTATCCCTCAAATATATATTGACTGCTGTAAATGGTGGTATATATATAGCTAGCCTGACTAACACAGAAAATTCGAATACAATTATATTAAAGTGATATAGTTAAAATCCTTTACTGTAAATCCATGTATGGGTGGCTAGATAGAAGTATGAGATTATAAATTTCAGAGATCATGAGATCTGTAAACTTTCTATACTTCTCATTTTATGTGAAGAGTGTGTAATTCATTTCTTTTCAATTATAACAATCGGTTATGAAGTGAGATTGAGTCAATTAATAACATGAAAACAATTTCTCCTTCCTCAAGATTTAAAAAAAACAACACACACACACACTTAAGCTTTAAGCATAGCTTAAAGTCTTCAAAAATGGTGTTAAGTAGTGGAAGTTGGCTGTTGGATATAGAAAGGTAGAATGAAGTAGCAAGTGTCATCAATGTTCATACTAAAACCAAGTATCTTCGTTCTTGACAGTTTGTCGGAAAAATAATCAAAATCGTGTATTTTATTTTTTACTATACGTAAACGTATCTCTTCTTGTATCCTAATAAGGTATACTTCTTAAGCTTTTTTTACAAGATGTACTATCTTACAATATCCTTAAGCCGGACATAATTATGTATCTGTTCAACCCATTGCCATAAATTATTAAATTTAGCTATAAAAAATAATTCAAAACTGATGTAATATGCATGATGTATATTGTTGCATCATAAACTCAAGCTCTTAATCAGCTTGTCCATTTGAAGCGAGATGTGCAAGCTGAAGGCTGTAGGCTTCTTTAAGCTCCTGTAGTACCTCACCCATAGTAGGCCTGATCGACGCATCTCTTTCAACACACCTAGAAGCAATAGCAGCTGCCTTCCTCATACTCTCCATGTCATAGTCTCGCACCAGATTATCATCCACTACCTCAAACATTCCTGCTTGCAAAAATGGTTTGGCCTGTACATAACAACCGTTCAAGGTGCATTAGATTCAGTCATTAGGCAGAGGGCTCAAGTTAGGGGTCGAAAGTGTTGAATCTTAATTTGTTCACTTTTGCTGAATCCCTGGAGTTGCATTTTCTGTATAAATGTCCTTCAACTACTTTGATTATATGCGCTAATCGCTAAATCATACTGAAATAATAATTAACTTGACAGAAGAAATTGAGAATAATCAGGCTAGCATTCAACATTTTGTGTGCCTTGACTAGGTCCATAAGGTTTCACCCTTTGCTATTCAAACTCTTCAAACCACCTCAAATACTTGTCTTGGATCCTCGATAGTTCCATTAACTTTGTTCTGGTTTTAGGCTAAGTTTTGGGTCGGGTGCTGATGGAAGTGACAGACAATTAACTAGAAGCTCAGGAAGGATATGAAGTACAAAGCAAGCATTTAGATGTCTAGTATAAGGAGCAACAAAATTTCTAACTAGAAAAGATACAGTAGTTAGAGTGTACCCATAAAACCAAGTTGAAGGAGTCCGGATTTCCGGATCCACGGGTAAATGGTTCCCGACCGCAAATGAGCTCCAAAAGAACGACTCCGAAACTATAGATATCACTTTTTTCAGTTAACTGTAAGGTAGAATAGTATCTGTATGAAGAAAACAAGATCAAATTAGTGAATACCTATTTAAAATCGATAACTAATATTATGAAAGAACTAGTTCAAAACTCACTCAGGATCAAGATATCCAGTAGTTCCCTTTACAGTGGTAGTTACATGGGTTGCTTCTGCTTCTGATAACTGCTTAGACAGGCCAAAATCAGCAACTTTAGCATTCATCTGTGCATCGAGAAGTATGTTACTGCACTTGATATCCCTGTGTATTATTCTAGGTTCGCTCCCATTGTGCAGATAGTGCAAACCTACAAATATTATGGTCAGGGAACTGGTGTAACTTTTTCAAATTAAAAATAAAAATGTATTATTCCATCTTCCAAAATGACAGCGGAAACTATGATATACCTTTAGCAGCATCAATGCCAATTTTAAGTCTCCGAACCCAATTCAGGGTGAATTTCTTACTGTTTGAACCTGATCATGGCCAAGTGAAAGAGTTGGTAATTCAAAGACCAATGAAAAAACAAATTTTGCATACCCTTAATAAGCTTTTTGATGTTGCTGCCATACCATATAGGCTGTCAGCTAATGATCCACCGGGCAAATACTCATAAACCAGTATCTGCTGCTTTGACTCGTGACAGAACCCTTCCAAAGATACCAAGTTCTGATGTCTAATTTGTGATAGTAGATGAACCTAAAAATAGATACAAACCTCATTTATAAGCAACTCCACTGTTAGTAGTTAGAATATTGTATATGCTGCAAGTGTGAACGTAATAATTCTGACTGTTCGTTAGAAATTGAACCTCGTTAACGAAGGAATCAGCCCCAAGTTGAGTCTTATCAGATCGAACTTTCACTGCTACCATCTTTCCATCAGGAAGCTTCCCAAGGTAAACAGATCCAAAACTCCCTTGCCCAATTACATCCTTAAAGTTATTTGTTGCTTTTTTAATTTCTTTGTAAGAAAAGACTCTAGCTGCATTCCAATTTCTGATTTCAGCTTCTTCCTCTGAGCATTACAGTAGAATATCCATGTTAGGGTGAAGGCATATTCATAATAGAATTAGAACTGAAGTACTGAAATAGGAGCTCAGAATCAAGTTTTGCTTACTTGATATGTTATTCAACATTGGCGTTTTCTTTCTCACATATAAGAACACCGACAAACCAATCAAAATAACCACACATATGCTTCCAATAACTGCACCAAGTATGATGGCTATATGTGCATGGCCTCTGTGCTTTCTTTCAGGAATTACAGTAAATTGTGGTGCCTCGATTGGAGCTTCCCCTGAACTGTTACATCCTGATGTAGAGAAAGACAGGCACAAATTTCCTGATATCCTGAACCACAATAACAATCAAGGTTAATGGTTTGTTTTCAACCAGCTGACGAACTAGAGATTTAAGGCATCGTTAAACCCTACCTGAGAATCAAATTCTCTTTCTTCAAAGAGTGTGGAAGAGGCCCTCTTAATTTATTGTTTTCCAGGTTCCTGAAAGATGGCTTCATTCTGTTTAGTATACACACAAAGATGAAATTCTAGGGGGAATTATTACGACAATGTATGCAAGATATAATCTCTTACAGTAGACGGAGTTTCTTTAAAGCTCCTAGCTTGTCAGGAATGGTTCCCTGTAAGCTGTTGTTTTTCAAGTCCCTACAGAAAGAAACCAATCTACAAGTTTTAGATGAGTACAGTTACTGAGGCGGTAAGTTTCTATAGTTTAGGACTAACGTATGACTCACAGAAGTTGAAGATTCACCAGGCTTTCCAGGTCTGTCCCAAAGGAAGTGAGATCGTTGAAACTCAGATTCCTGCAAGTAGAACTTATTCCCATAAGATATCTATATTCCATACCAGAAAGTAAGAAGTTCCATTAAAACCACATGATCTTACAGTTGCTCGATGTGTAGCAGACCCTCCAAGTTTTGTATCTTTCCTGCTAGTGATGTATTATGTAAGTCCCTGGAACATATAGCAAAAAAAATTTACCATAAGAAATAAAGCTAAAATGCGTTATGTTTGTATCTTGGGTTTAAAGATCT
>NW_018743919.1:4739158-4866658 GCF_001683475.1 Chenopodium quinoa | reverse complement strand
AATGTCCGTGGTAGGTTTGAATTCATGAAATTGGTGCAAGTTTTGAACGAGTAAATTGACCGTTTTAAGGCAAATTGGATGGTACCACCCACCTATATGTACTCACTGAGGGTATTAGGGACCATGGTAAACTTCTCGACAATTTTTATTTTCGGGCAAAATAGGTCAAAAAATTCCAAAATTTAAGGCTATTATCCACGCTTTTTGAGGAATTTCGGAGGTTACGAGACCTGGTGGCGAAAAGATTTTAGGCCCTATGGATACATCTTAGGATCATATAATGTCGTTTGTAACCATGTATGACCATTATATGTTGTCATAAATGTCCGTGGTAGGCTTGAGTTCACGAAATCGGTGTAAGTTGTGAATAGGTAAATTGGCCAATTAAAGGAAAATTGGATGGTTCCTCCCACTTAATTGGACCCCCGGAGTGTTTTTGGGACCATGCTAAATAACTCGGAAATTTTTATTTATGGCTGAAAAAAGGTCCAAAATTCCAAAATTGAACGCTTTTGAGGAATTTTGGAGGTTATGGGGCCCGATTACGAAAAGTCTTGAGGCCCCTTTGGGATACATCTCAGGGTCATATAATGCTGTTTGGAATCATATATGACCATTAAATGTTGTCGTAAATGTCCGTGGTAGGTTTGAGTTCACGAAATCGATGCAAGTTGAGAAAGGGTAAATTGACCGTTTCAAGGAAAATTGGATGGTTCCTCCCACCTAATTGGATTTTTGGGGGGTATTTTGGCCCATGCTAAACATCTTGGCAATTTTTATTTCCGGACGAAAAAAGGTCAAAAAATTCAAAAATTAAAGGCTATTATCCACGCTTAATTTCGGAGGACACGGGGCCCGGTGGAGAAAAATCTTGAGGCCCTAGGGGATACATATCAGGGTCATATAATGGCGTTTGGAACCATTTATGACCATTATATGTTGTCATAAATGTCTGTAGTTGGCTTGAGTTCACGAAATCGGTGCAAGTTGTGAACGGGTAAATTGACCGTTTTAAGGCTAATTGGATGGTTTCACCCACCTAATTATACTCTCGGTGGGTATTAGGGATCATAGTAAACATCTAGGCAATTTTTTTTTCAGGCGAAAAAAGTTCTAAAAATTCCAATATTAAAGGCTATTATTTACGCTTTTTGAGGAATTTCGGAGGACACGGGGCCGGTGGCGAAAAGTCTTGAGGCCCTAGGGAATAAATCTCATGGTCATATAATGCCTTTTGGAATCATATATAACAGATAAATGTTGTCGTAAATGTCCGTGGTAGGTTTGAGTTCACGAAATCGGTGCAAGTTTTGGATGGGTAAATTGACCGTTTTAAAGCAAATTGGATGGTACCACCCACTTTTTTTTTGTTTATTCCCTTTTTTTTTAATAATAACCAATTAGAAAACAACACATGGAAAAATACCTTCTAAACAAGTTACCAATTTCACTAAGAGGTAAAAGGCTCATTTTGATAATAGAGTATAAAGGTGAAATTATCTCCAAAATACGCAAGGGTAGGTTAGGGTTGAGAACATGAGTCAAAAGTGGGATTATTAGTTTTAATTTTGCCTTTATTTTAAGTAAAATCAACTTCAATTTTTTTCTAATTCAAAGAATATCAGCCTTTATATCATGAATATATAAGAATCTTTCATTACATGCTATATCCATTAGGCAATTCGCGAGCTTTCCGCCCTAGTTATAAGAACATTTTGAGTATCAACAAAGCAAATTTGTAATGTCCTTCAAATTTTCAATGCAATATCAAATCTAGGTATATCCATTATGTTCTTTATCCACCTTCAGATTATGACAATAAAGGGTAAATTTTGGCAACGTAGAAAGTTTCAGGAAACGAATTGGCCAATGGGTAACAAAAAAGAATGGAATGAGTTACTATCAATAAAGAAAAGGACCAAATCTTTAATGATAAAATAGGAGTAAAAAAAGGAACAAGCTACAGTAGTTTTTTCAAACAAAAAAGAAACCAAGCATGTGAAAGTAAAGAACCATTATCACTGGATCAACATGGTCCAGCTTTAAATCCCATCTAGAGTTCATCAGAACAAAGGCACTTATCTTCTTGAAAATTTCAAGTCAATTAAACAACACACAATTAGAACAGCAGGCAGGCTGAACAACATTGGTAGGTAATTGTTTGTCACTTGAGCAACTCACTCTGTTCTCTTGATGATGTGGACTCCACTGTCAGTCTCGACAATGTCACTTATCTCATCAACTTTTAGAGCAAATGTTGCTTCTTCAAAAGGCTTCTGCATCTGACCAGGACCAAAAAGACCTGCAAATACATCCATGGAATTGAAAGGTCTAGATCATGACAGGCTCTGAGTACACTTGATCATTTTGAAAACATTCAGATATTTGGACCAATTCCTTGAACATCGCTAAAGCACATAGATACAGCGAGAACCATTTTAAAGAAAAATCATATAGATGCACAACCTTTCATAGTGTATACAATAAAATAAAAGAACATACCAAAACATACATAGCATGCACAATATACACGAGGAACTATTCATTTGCAATCATTGAGATCAGTCAATTGTGCTTGTAAGTTATAATTCTAGTAAGAAAACATATTTAAGTTTTCAAAAGTAACAGTTCCACAATAACTTTAAACTCTTCACATCAATCAATCAATCAATAGTCAATAGTATTATTAAAATTACAAAGCAAGGAGTATTATTCTGCCATGTGTCACTTTAGTAATTGATAGATCACCAAATAAGCAATTGCATGTCAGTGTGATAACAATAGCAATTTTTACCACCAAGTCATTATTTGATTCATTAATCATAGATTAATTTTTACCTTGAATTATGCTAAATAATTCAATGGTCTTAATGAATGGCCCAAAATATATTTGTAAACAATGTCCATAATTATAGATGGAGTAGCTATAATTTATTTTCCATACTAATGAAGTTTGTAACTGACCAAAAATAAAAAATAAAATCTGAGAATATATTCAACTTTTCACCTTCATACGGAGTACTATTATTCTCCTATTTTTTTTTTAAGTTTTAATGTATTGTCAATAACATCAGCATTTCAATCTCAATTGATTACTTCATTACTGTCACTAAACCCTTTTATATAAATCATCCATTTCTGTCAAATGTTTCGTTACTAATCACCCCTATATACTAAATTAGAATATATAGAATATGTCAGCTTCCACTATTGGAGGAGAAAGATCATCAAGAGAACGACTAATATACTTTTTACTTTTTAGTATTCTGTGGATGCTGTCATGGAGAGGAAGATTGCATAGAGATCAATAAAAGGAGGGACTAAACAACCAATGCAATAATGAAAAGTTTAACAATTATCATCCATATACATGATGATGAGCAAAGGTATAGTAGTCTGTTATAATAGTTGTAAGGTGAAACTATTAACCTCTTAAAAGTGAAGGAGGGGTCAACTATTGGCTTAGCTTAATTCATAGCTTAAGTTCATGGATCCAATACACATATTATCTCATCTCATTCCATAGTTAAACAATTCCCTTAATTCGTTTTTTACATAAAACATGTAATGCAATGACCACTAATCTCACTTTTAATCAATGCTAAGCTAAATGGCAGGTCTCACTTTTTAATCAGGAAAGTCTTCATTAAAGTAGTTCTTTATCAAACAAATTATAAGGTAACCAGCAGGTTTATTACTCTGTTCCAAAGGGGGCCTATCAATCATTTAACGAACTTTATCTAAGAAAGAGTGTAAATCTTTACTGTGACAACTTTTTCTTTGCCTAAGAGATAACAGAGATCATTAATTTGGCAAGTTATATGAAAATATTTTAAAACCACACTTCTTCCAGTTTTTCATAACAAAACATATAGAAATAGCAAAACCCGCTGCCTGCCACCGACGCTCCACCAATGCACTATAGAGACATGGAGAATCATAGCTATAGGATACAACTCTAATCAAAATGCAAACCAATCGTCTTATAAACTATGTAATGACGAGAAGAGATAAATTAATATCCATAAGGCCTAAAATTGGGAAGAAAAAAAAAATCATTGTTTCAGGTACAAATTTTCCAGTAAAAAATGTGAAAGCCATACCTTAGACCGATAGTGACAAGCACCAACAGCCCCATTAACCTCAATATCAGATCAACCATTGCCACACTTCCACACCATTAACACATTAGCATAGTCACAACCGCCCCACACAACTTACCAAAAACATACCCACAGCCAGTAACCCACCACAAACCACTAGAAAAAGCACCATAGTATCTACACCAATCATAGACAGGTAAAGCTAGAGAGAAGTAACATGAAAAGGCATAAACCACCAACAATAACCCTTAAATCCATCACATCAAAAGCACCATAGTATGTAAACCAATCATAAACAGGTAAAGCTAGAGAGAACCCTAAACCCTAAACCCTAAACCCGAAAAGGCCTACACCCTAAACCCTGAACCCTAAACCCTAACCCTAAACCCTAACCCTAACCCTAAACCCTAACCCTAACCCTAACCCCTAAACCCTAAACCCTAAACCCCTAAACCCCTAAACCCTAAACCCTAAACCTTGAACCCTAAAGCCCGAACCTTGAACCCTAAATCCTAAACCTTGAACCCTAAAGCCCGAACCTTGAACCCTAAATCCTAAACCTTGAATCCTCAACCCTGAACCCTAAACCCTATTAATCAGTTGACTTTGAGATATTGTAATACTCTTAAGTGGTAGGTATATGTACTTTAAGCAATAATACGATTAACACCTTTTCTATCATTCTTGAGTTCTTCTATACCTTTGTCTAATATACAGGCAGCTTACACCTCCTGCGCATGATGGGTGAGGTCGGAGTACTACGACTAGACGTGTTCAATGGACAGAGGCTCCATTTAAGGCCCTGTGTCGGCCCTATTTTAAACAGGCCAAGCCCGTTTACTCTTGTAAAAGGGCTCGGCTTTTAACGGGTCTTCATTATACGGGCTGGTAATGGGTTGTGGTGGGCTCTTAAAGGGTCACCATTAAAGCATTAATGTTTCACAACCCTTTAAACAGCAGAACCCTTCCTCTCATCCTCTCTTATTATTCATCCACCACAATCAAAATATCAATTTAAAACAATTTTAAAAAATAAAAATAGTAGAGAAAACTCTAAAAACTTATAGATCTAAGCAATTACTTTGCCAATTTTATAAATATCTCTATATTTTTTAAAAATCTCTAGATGAATAAGTTGAAAACTTAAAATTCATCTTTGAATAAGAGAATTGAGAAATACTAAAAATTATTAAGAGAGAAAAATAACAAGAAAAGAGTATGAAGAAGAGAGAATTTAGAACCAAAATCCATCATCGTCATTGTCACCTCTTCAACCATGTTTCTAGCAGAGTTTTCTCTCTCTTTTTTTTTTTTTTTCTTTTTCTTTTTTGTGAAAGAAGTTTTCTCTCTCCTATGGTTTGATAAGAATAAATCTGTCACAATTTTACTGAAAATTTCTGACTAAGGCCCATTTAATTGACAAGAATTTTTTTTAAAAAATTAAAAGGCCCATATAAGTGACAACATTTATTAACAATTTAAACCCATTTAATTTAAAAAAAAGTTTGAAAGGGTCGAGTTGGGCTGGACCCAGCGGTCCATGGACCGAACCAGCCCGTTTCAAATTTGTCTCAACCCTAGCCTGGTCCGGCCCATTTAATTAAAGCCCAACCCGACCCAGATCCAGCCCATTAAACAGGTCTAACTATGAGTTAGGTGCACAATCTTATATCACCGTGCATATGACGTGTTATGAATCTGACTTGGCGACTCACTACTCTCTATATTTATGATACAGCCATGTGATTGACATCCTATGTTTTTATAAGATCAATTAGGACAGCCTCAAGAAACACCACTCATTATCTGACTTGATAATAGCCTTGGAGTTGTTGCCTAGTGGTTTGGCATTAGAAAAAATTCTGGAATATACTAGAGAAAATGGGAATTATCAAGTAGAGTACAAGATTAATATATACTTCAATTAAGCACATGTGGCTTATTTGATCAAGTGATCGACAACCAACCAAACCATGGGCTGATAACTAATTGATATATAACTAACTTAATTAGCATACCTATGTCCAAGTGCAATGCTATAAAGTTTGTTTTGGAAGTATCTAGTGTTGAGCTATTTGGAAATTGTGTGTAAAATGATAGAATATATGAAAAGATATAATAGATTTGTGCACAACAGACAATAATGATAAATTTATAAATAAACACCAACTTTTATATGTGGCTGATCACAATTATCATGGGGTCACTTCATGAATGTTATAGGAGTTACTTGATCAGTGTTACAGGGGTTATTTAGTCAGTGTTATAAGGGTTACTCAGTCAGTATTACAAGGGTTACTCAGTCAGTATTACAAGGGTTACTCAGTCAGTATTATAAGGGTTACTTTGTTTTTTTTACAAGCAGCCACATGATATAGTCAGCCGCACACAAAATACGGTGATAAAAATAATGTACATTGAAATTATAAGCGTGGAATAATGTATTTGTAGTAGTAATAGGTAGGCTTCTAATGTTTACAATTAACATCCATAAATGGAGTAATTAGTATGGATATTGATTGATTATTTAATATAGGGGAAGATAAATAGATATTCGTTACTTACTTGGCTAATTGTAAATGAAAGAAAGAAAGTCATGCCTTGCCCTCTCCTCCGCTCCGCTCTATCCCTCATTTGAAGACAAGACAAGAAATGAAAGAAGATCTAAGCATAACTACTTATATAATCCACATAATTAAACATATCGTTCGGACAATTAAAAGTATGAGTTGACAGAATAGAATAAAATAAAGTTAATCGAACTTTTCTGAAAATGCGATCAAACTTTCAAAATTTTTGTGCTTGAATCTTTATAATCTATACTAATATATTAAAAGGTGTTTATAAAAACTTCCATGTGCCACATAGATCCTTTTAAATTACGCCACATCACCTACCCAACATCTCTTTATGTCACATCATCCCTGAATTAACCTTAATCGTTATGCCACATCACCTAAGCAACCCACATTACTTCATATAAAAATATAAAGTTAAAGGGGATTCGAACACCCAACCATTTATAACAAAGTTGTATTTAACCATCTTAGCCATTATCAAGCATGTTATAAATATGAAAGAGATGGGATTAAATAGCCGACAGCTTTGATAAGAATCATCGAACTAATGGACGGACCGAAGTGTAAACCACATGATGATTTAATAATTAAAAAAAAAAACACATTCAACAATGTCGATTTCAGATTTCAAAATCCTTAAAAAAATACTCCAATTGCACAATTACAAAAGTAGCAACCCGAGGCAACGCTCGGGCTACTCACTAGTTATTATGAAAACTATGTTAAAAACAAGACCAAGCTAACTATGACAAATTTAATCCTTAACCTCTTACAGTATTACTTAATTATTAGCATATACTAACAGTATAAAGAATGCTATCGAGTAACCCTTGACTGTTCAGATGTTATAGGGTTTAGGATTTTGGTATTCCAACATTGTTTTTCATTTCACTTACTTTACTAAGGAAAGAAGATTGACTGTTCAGATGATATGAGAAGTAAGTCTCTGGAGTGGCCCAGGCACTTTCAGATTATTAAAGGGATAGCTCGAGTAACCCTTGACTGTTATACTCATCTCATTGCTGCAATGTGATCCAGATATTGTAGCACTAGATAAATATTCTTTGTCAAGGAACTCCCTCCCTACGAAAAACTCGGGTTTCTTTGGTTGAGGCAATGCAACATCGCTATCTAACATTACTATAACAGACGGCATGCTGGGGCGATCATCAGAGCTTTGCTGCACGCACAGCAAGCTTATGTGTATTGATCTCAGTACTTCAGATGTATTGCAGGAGGCCCCTATTGATGGATCAACAAGTTCCGAAGCCAAACCTTCATTGTGAAGTCTCCATGCCTAAACAATACTGTCAAAGGTTAGCTTCAGAACTAGCTAGACCGAGGAAAGGGGTGATTTTCAAACAATCTGTAGTTATTTTAAGACCATTTCTTTTATTCATTTTCGGGTTTATTTTTATTGATTTTAATCTTAAATTGGACCAAAACTACTAAACAATGAAACAATGCAAGACTGTGTTCGCTCGAATGAAATTATTAGATTGATGCAAGCATTAAGAAAAGAGAAAGGTGCAAAAGCTTTCTAACTTTCTTACATGTCCAAGGTGGTTATGGTGGTGGTCTGGATGGTTGAATCCTCTGTTTTTCTTACTACTGATAATTTCTAGCACAAGTACCCCAAAGCTGTATACGTCAGACTTAACTGAAAAGAGCCCGTCTATTGCATATTCTGGAGACATGTATCCACTAGAAGGACATAAAAGAAACAAAATATAATGTTAGCTTATATATGGAATGTACAATGAAAAGAGAGAGTTTACACACACAATTCAAGTGGTGGGAGAAGCTTACTAGGTTCCAACTACTTTGTTGGTCTTTGCTTCACACTCATTTCCTTCAAAACTCCGAGCCATACCAAAATCAGAAATTTCGGGTTCATTTCTGAGTCTAGCAGGATATTGCTGGCCTTGAGGTCTCTGTGAACAATTTTTAACCTTGAATCCTGATGCAAATAAAGAAGACCGCGAGCTATCCCTTTAATAATCTGAAAGTGCCTGGACCACTCCAGAGACTTACTTCTCATATCATCTGAACAGTCAAATCTTCTTTCCTTAGTAAAGTAAGTGAAATGAAAAACAATGTTGGAATACCAAAATCAAGATGGAAAGTTAAGAACGAGTCTAACCAAATATGAACAAGTCCAAACTCTTGCTGCTCATGCATTCGTACACTAGCATCCGCTCTTCTCCTTCAATGCAACATCCCAATGAGTTTTACAAGGTTTCTATGCTGCAACTTCGCAATGCATATAACTTCATTCTTGAACTCATCTAGTCCTTGCCTTGATTCTTTAGAGAGCCTCTTCACTGCTATCTCTTTTCTTGATTTCAGCATACCCTGGGTATTGCTGTAAAAGATCAAAAAGATTTTCCCAAACAAACTGAAAAGATCTTTTCATTTTCTTCTGTTATTGGTTCAATTCATCCAACATCAAATAGAAACATCGGAATCTCTTTAACTCCTTGTAAGCAACAAACTATTCAAACAACTATAGACATATATGCAGATTCGAAGCCTCTCATACCTTGTACACAGGGCCAAAGCCGCCTTCACCAAGCCTATTTGTATATGAGAAATTATTGGTAGCCTCAGCAATAACACTGATGTCAAACAATGGCAACTCCGGTTCTGCGTTCTCTCCATCATTGACCATGTAACTTTCTCTAGCTCCTCCTGCTAGATAGTAGAACTGCCAAATATAAACTACGTTGTATACTACTATACTGCATAAAGCATAATTAATTTGACACTTGAATTACTACTGCTAGTCTGCTACACCTTAAGATTCAAGCTATTATTTCCCTTCTCAATCCAGAAATAATGAGAGCACAGCTGCACAACTCTAGACATCATGTACTACATAGCAACTGACAAACAGAAAGCTACCTTTTCTCCTGAAATTCCTTTTCTTCCATAAAAAGAGTGTTGTGCACAAAATCAGGAGTATTATAACAGCAATAATTGAGCTTAATATTATCCAGATTTGCCTTTCCCCCTTTCCTGTCAACAACATATATTTTTTAAAAAAAAAAAAAAAGTCAAATTGTAACAGGCAAACATATAATGAGCTCCTGCAAATAGTCAACTAATAGACCAAACTGTTAATCATACAGCATATTCTGATAAATGTCTTACCTATATCAGAAGCATTTAGCTTGACAAAGAGATCCTGCCCATTTTCGGGGTAAATCTTAAGATCGGTCAGGACATCAATCCAAATCAAACACCCACTTCCCCCTGCCCTTACATCCAAATTAGCATAAGCTACACAGGAGCAATTAGACAAGCACTTGTTCCTGCATCCATCAAGGTTCATGCTCGTGTTATACCAGGAATATTGCGTATCAGGCAGCTTGATGTTGGTATACTTGACAAAGCTATCTCCTCCATTACAACTCAAAGGGGTCTTCCTTGCACACCCATTTGACCATTCCCGGAATTCCAATCACTAGGTGATTTTGGACTGAAACCTTTCAAACACCCACATTCAGGAGAGTTGGCTTACAACTTCCAAACTTGCCACACAGAGAATATGTATCACAATTATCAGACTGCGCAGTCAAGTACATTACCCATCCTTGTATATGATCACTCCAAACAAGCCTTTGCATGGTCCCATAGGGGCTCAAGATCCTATGAGAAATGACCGAGTTATTGAGAAGTTCATAAACATAATATGTTTCCTTAGAATTCATGACAAAGTCAAAGGTGAAGTAAGGGTTAGGCTTCAGACTTGGACTACCACTGAACCTTACTCCATTCCATGGTCTGTTCCTATACTGCTCCATGTGGCCTTTCATCAGAACTGGTTGCGGATAACCATGGTAATCAAGACGATATGTATAGCTTCCTGGTGAAGGATCATCGCTACTTCTCCAGGAAGTGAGGTACCGATCAAGCCCTGTGACCAAGTCCTTTCCCAGCTTCATCCCAGGCAACTGGATGTCACACGGAAAATCAAAGCTCTGCCATAAAAAACTATCACCATTTTTATGATCACCATCCACATCCCTAATGACAAGATTTCCAGAGTCTAAAAGCTCAGCAACCGGATTCTTCACAGTTCTTGTCAAGTTGGTTTCCCAAACAACAGCACCTGTGCCATTGACAAGCTCAAGGACTGACCCGGTAGTGAGTCTAAGCATGGCTGCTGAAGAACTCACAAGAGTCTCGAGTGGCACCTCCCGATTGGCTACCAAAACCACAGTTTGCACAGGAATTTTCTTGTACCAGATTCCAAGGTACCTTCTATCAGAATTGTCAGGGGTGAAGAATTCCAACTCAAAATTTCCACCTGCCGAAATTAAAG
This sequence comes from Chenopodium quinoa, assembly GCF_001683475.1. NCBI lineage: Eukaryota > Viridiplantae > Streptophyta > Magnoliopsida > Caryophyllales > Amaranthaceae > Chenopodium > Chenopodium quinoa. Next base: position 4,855,649 of record NW_018743919.1, on the reverse strand, counting down.
TGTCTCCATCTTTCAAAGGATGGGTTGAGTTAATTAAATCAAGCGAATATGAGATAAATAGTTGAGAACACATGGATGATAATAACCATAAAACAAAGAACAGGCGATAACTCACCATAGTAACGTTATTGATAGCCTTCAGAAAGTATTGACTGGAAAAGAAAGATGAGTAAAGAGCAAGAAATGACTGCTAACTTTCCTAGTCCAACTACTACAAGAGAAAACCAAAAAGAGTCAGCAAAATAAAGCTAATGAATTTGCTACAAGCCTACAAGTGCCTTCCATATGGATCATAAATTCAAAACAAGTCCCATTTCGGACGTCTCGTTTTTGTTTCTTTATTCATCCAGTCTCGCATATATTAAAAAAATGTTGAAATAAAATTCAGCTCATATATTCTGCAAATGATAACAACTAAAGATTTTATGGTATTTCTGAATTCTGAATAGTCAGCTTCAGTGGAAAATTTTGTCACTATAACACAATCTTTGACCCTTTTTTTAATTTTTCTTATACTGCCAAAACTAATTTGTGCTCACTAATATGTCAATAAGATGTCAGTGTTCTATTTTTGTTGGAAAAGTAACTTAACATGTTACTAAATACTTACACCTAGAAGTCAGGGCATTGCACCATTTGATCGTATTTAAATCAAGTTATTGGATGAGTGAAAGAAATTATTAATGCAGCATCTGCATCAAGAGTTCATTTCCCTTAATACCACATAGAACCTAAAGTCTACTCTTTGTACCAAAATGTCTTATTCCGTGGGTTAATTTCAGTTAAATGTCACTGAAATTCTCATGCTTAACATTCGTGTACCTAAGAAATTGGTTGATTTTCACTTTCTCTAGCTAATGCCCGAAGTCTTTTTAGGAAGCATCGGATACATTATGCAACACTATAACCATAGGCTTCTAGAAGACTTGAATATCATAAAACAGCTAAACAGACTATGGGAAACTTCAGATCACAACTCTGGCACACTAATTTTTGACAGGACATTATAAAAAAGAAGCAGCCTTTCAAGCAAGGGTTTTTCAGTACTCATTTTATTAGCTGCAAGCCTGCAAAATGAACAATCTTGATTTTTAAATTCAAAACGTCAGATAATTTTTGACTTATGGACTAGGTTTTCTCTAAGTAATCCATTGTAGTGAGAAATTGTAGTTTTCAACTGTTATGAAATATGCTAAAGTAGAACAAATTCTAACCCTAAGAATTTGAGAAATCTGAAATTACAATGTAATATAATACCAATTACAACAACAACCAAACACCAACAAGTTTAGAAAGCAAAAAATACAGAGTATCAAACTAAACTACAAGTATGAAAAACTATACTTGCCTCACTCCAAGCCAAATGAACATCCAAGAACACGAGAATACCATGGACCACGTGAGTCTTCGATACTTGATACTCGTCTAAGGCGTAAGAACACTTTCCTAAAGCGTTAATTTCCCCTACAACGGTGCTTGGGTTGAACTAGAAATACGCTTTGAGATACAATAGACGAACTCTACACTTTAAGCACTTAAATGTGTAGAAAGATGATCAAATTCTCAATCAATTAATAAATGATAGAAGATTAATGAAGAGGTTGCAAGTTTCTTCAATAATGGTGTAGAGAAGAGAGAATTTCAGAGAGGAAAATATATGTTCTGTAACAAAAACCGAAAGGCATACTTTCAATATAAAGGAAATAACCGCAAAACCGAAGTCGAGGAAGACAACGCGGGCGCGAACGAGAAGGCGCAGGCGCGCCAACACAATGGCGCGAGCGCTCCACCATGGGGCGCGGGCGCTCCTTCCTTGTTTTGCCAAAAATCCAATTTTCCAGAAACCTGGCGCGATTTTGTCGCGCCCTAGGCGCGGGTCGCGCCAAACGGTGGCGCGGGTGCGCCAACCGGAGGAGCGGGCGCGCCTCTAAAATCTGCCAGATTTCCAGAAACTCAACGCGATTTTGTCGCGCTTTCGGAGAGGGTCGCGCCTGCCTTTCACGAGCGAGCTCTCCACTTCAACACTCTAAATAACTTAACATCAACTGCCAAGTAACTCATAATTTTCCCAGTACCGGTGCAATTCTATCATGTTTCATTATAGTCAAGATCAAACTACACTCAGAGTATTTATAAAGGTGCGACAACATTTCCTTCAATTTCAAATTGAGCATTACTTAAAGAGGAAGATACTACAAGACACTCCTTCAGATACTCATGGAAGCCTTTGCTGAAATCAATGGTGAAAATTCATTTCTCTCTTTAAATATTCCTATTCTATTTCATATCAAATGGATTCCCTGTATCAATGAAGAACACTTATAAGCTGCTCAAGGCAAGTGTACTGCACAGTCTAATGTTTTAAGAGACTAAGAGGGTCAATGCCTCAGAGGGCTTTAAAGAGCTCTTATTCCCACAAAGTTGCTTCGGCTAAACATATAATTGATATTGCACTAATAACTTAAAAAGTGGATTCTGATTTGTTTAACTGGGCTAAATACTTATCTGAACCAAAGACCAAAATTTTCAGTTTAGAAGACAGTATCAAACCTATCTGATTTCCAAACTATTGTGCTAGTTCAAGTTATTTGGAGAAACAGAGAAGGCATGCTATCAGCCAAAAGATCTAGTATAATACAATCAAAGTACAATTTGGTCCCAAATATGAGCAGCCCAACAATATTCGAGTATGAGGTATCATATAACAAAGCTAAGAACACGTAACACACTGACACCAATATCTTATTTGTTGAACAGAAGGATTAGGAGCAAAAGACAGACATTAGCATACCTTCACAGCCACAATAATCACTGCAACACCATTTTGTCGTGATTCACTGAAGATTCTTGCATCGTCTGGAGTAACTGATGGAACAACCTGGGGTAATACCTTCAAAACTAAACATAAAAAGACGGTACAACTTAGAACCAAAAACGATAATCATCATAACTTCTGTTGCATTCAAACTTGTACAGAATGTAACTTTCGCTCACCAAGCTTTTCTGTGTGGCGCTCATCATCAAGCAGCAAAACCCTGTAACTGTCTCCACTTCCAGTACCTTTCTTATCCCTTACCCGTCCAATGTCTCCTCCTACAAAAATTTAACAGCTATTCACCAAGAACGCTACGGCAACATGGCAGCATGTATATAAACAGTATATAACTAGTATGCTGGGTAGGATATCTGCTCCTAAAGCAACACTTCATGATTCAAGACAATAGATTCCTTAAAATTTAATCAGCATACCAATTGAAAGATCAGTAAAATTAACCATTCATTCCATATCCCTACACACAAAACTTTCCACTCTAACAAGCTCAACAGTAGTAATAACCTAACCAAACTTCAACAAACCCGGTAACCTTATTACGCTATTTCTTGCACAACACAGTCTGATAGTCACACAAAGAACCCCAACTGGATTATTTTACACAAATGTCATTGCAACAAAATAAACACAACAAACTAAATACACACAGAACAATTGCAAGAACCAAGAACGCTATGTCAAAAGCATCCAAACAGTAAACGACTAGTATGATTGTATGAAGGATAAAGCAACACTTCATGATCCAAGACAATAGATTACTTGTAATTTTATCAGCATACCAATTGAAAATTCAGTTATATACTTATGTTTAACCATTCATTTCATATCCTTAATTCAGGTTTTCACTCAAACAAGAAACAGTTGTAATAATCAAACCTAAATCCGACAAACCCGAACTCGAACTAACAAGATAACCTCAAATTCTTGTATCAGACAGTCTAACACTTCATACAAACAATCCCATTTGAATTAAATCATACAAATAATAATTGAGTACAAATTTTTAAAATTCGCAAAAATCAAGAAACACAAACAAAATTGAAAAGACTACCTTCTTGAACTTGGGTTGAAGGGTCAAATTGAGACTGATCAAAACTGGGTCGATCCAAAACAGCACCACCACCTCCTCTAAGAGACCCAAATCTTGATTTCACTCCTACCGCCATTGAAGCAGCACAAACCCCTTCATTTTCTCTCTCCTCCATTCTCAAGCCATTGTACACAACTCTTGAATTTTTGACATGGGAAAGTAGGCCATATCTTAACCCATTTGATACAGGTGTAGTTGTTGTACCAGCTAAGAAAGGAATGGTTGAAGAAGAAGCCATTGTTGAGCTTAAAACTTGAAAGATGAACACTTTGAGAAATTGTTGCAAAAACCCAGAAGAAAGCTGGATTATATATAGGAGAGAGAAAGAGGGAGAATTTGTTTGAGGGTTGAAATTTAGTATGTGGATTTGAGTTATCAGTTGTTGGCAAATTGCGCGAATCATAAAATGGGTGGGTTTAAATTTAGTCCACAATTATGAATTTTATGGATTTATTAGTCTTTAATTGGGGTTTTTTGTGGGTGCAAATTAGCCAATTTGATGGTGTAAGGCGTAAGGTCTAGAAATGATCTCTTTGTTCATTAGTAGATTCTCTACTAACAGCCAATTTTTACAATGCTATCATAACTAAGACGAGTTGGTAAATGTGAAAATTGAGGGGTTTTATTCTAATTTTTTTTTTTTTTTTGGTGTTTAGAGAGCCACAAGAGCGGATGATGAAAATCGATTCCAAGATCTCTTGGTATTGGGAGGAGAACTCTAACCACTAGAGATATCCCTCACTCTCTTTTTGTTCTAATTTGTCATATTTGATCTAATTTGGACTGATTTAATTGTCTAATTAGTGAGTGACCCGAGTGTTGTCCCGAGACGTTACTTTGAGTAGATTTTTATAATAAAGTATTTGAAATCTTTAGTATTAATTATTTGGAATATAATGTGGATATCAAAAAAAAATATTAAGAGTAATATGAGTCTTTTTTGTTTTTAATTTGAATGTTATTCATCTTTCTATATTTAAATACATTTATGTGAATGAATAAATCATAAATTATTTCTAGTTAAGATGGTAAGATGTGTCGTATTCATTCCATGAGATTAGGGGTTCAAATCGCATTTTTTTAGTTAACATGGATATTGTTAGATTTGTAATAAATAGTGAGTAATTTATTAATATGTATTTTTATAAAAAAAAATTCATTACGAAATTAAAGATATTTAGCGATAAAAAACCACACATAATACAAAAATCTAAACTTAACTTATTTTTTGTAATTTCTGAATTTTTTTTTCTGAAATAAGTAAAAATAAGGTGAATTAATATTCATGGCCTTATTAGGTACTCGATATGTATTTGCAAACACGTATCAGTGCCTTAGTAGCTAGGTACTCAATTGATATTAATATTTCAAAGTCTTCATCTTCCAAAACACAATACTCCCATATTATTTCACAGAGAAGATAAACCACCCCAGTGGTACTCCAAAACTATGGTCACTACTCCAAAGTCCGATTACCGTCGAATTCATCACCTTTGACGGTCACTTGGCATTTCATTCACTTGGACATTTCATTCATCACCTTTGACTTTGACTGAGGATCATGGTTAGTCCCTCCATCTCCCCCACAAGTGGCGTGGGTCCGATTCCTCATCCCACCTCCTATGATAGGAGGTGGGCCCCCCGTATCTTGATTAGGGGTTATACTTAATATACAACCGCTAATGGTATGTTGAACCGCCATCGTTGTTAGCAGTTTTAAAAAAAATAAAAAATAAAGCTCGAATCCGAGACTATGTGAATGATATTGCGGAAAATAGTTTTAAAATTGATATACATACGGGATTAATTTACATTTTAGCATTATCTATGAAAATTGCTCCTCTAATTATAATTAAATAATTAATCACCCCACCAAAAAGCCAATTTGGGTTGAGAACTCATTTGATCACCCCACAAACCACAATTATTGTCACATTACGGTTTTACGCTCACCTATTTTGAGTATTTTCTCTCTCCTCCAATTCTTTTTTTTCTTTTCTGGTTAAATTTTCTGACGTCTTCATTTGATTTTGATTCAGAAATTTTCAAGCTACTGAAATTCTCTGCATTCATCTTCAGATCATCTCTTCGTTATCGTCAAGATGATGCTTTCTCGAATCGGACGTTCTATCTCCAGATCTTTTCGCTCTTCTCTCTTCAATGCTGTAAGTTTCATCCTTAATTTCTTCAAATTTCTGTATATTTCGCCAATTTACAGTTATAATTCGATTTTAATCTGTATAAATCAGTTTACAATTCATTATAAATCACTGAAATCATCAAGCAAATTCAATTCAAAATCAATGAAAAATTTCAGTTTCAATGATTAAAATGATTGATTTTAACCTAGAAATTCGTAAGAATGAGTTTGTTGTTTCAATCAATTTGAATTTGATTTTTTGATTGATGTGTATGTAGACCCTTGGTTGTGAGGGATATGGAGCTAGAATTGCTAATCAATCGGTCGGAATCTCGCCACGCAGCAGTGAGCAAGGGCTAGGGTTTCTCAATGCTTATTTTTCATCAATTGGTGCTGGAACTGGAAAACAGGCTAGTCCTTCGTTTTCGCCTGTTTCTCGCCCCGATTTCGCTAATCCTAGCTTTGCCAGATACTTCTCCACTGCTGCCACAAAGAATTTAGGTAATAATTCAAGTAACCAGCCTTTTTTATGGTCATATAATTGTTTCAAATTATCCCCTCGGTGTTAAAAGATTGTTTGATTGCTGATGATGAGAGGTAAGAGATCTAACTGCCTTTTTTCTTAGTAGAGTAGAAGTGTTTTAATCACATTGGTTCGAGAGTTGTCGTGTTTTCAGAACTTAATTCGGAGCACACTTTGGAAATTGTATGGATTGTTTATGCATTGCTCTATTGGCTAGTGAAAATTTATACCAGAATTACGAGCTATTTGTTTTTTGTTGATATGATTCTTTGAAAAAGGTTTTAAGTGGTTGGTTGATAGAACGTTGTGTTAGGAGAATCAGAGTAATCTTCTACCAACCAATTGGCCAAATTCATTCAACTTCCAGTGTAATTTTATGTCAACCAAATGACTATTAACGTATTAAGTTTGAAAGTATATAGCCTAACACAACTTTTCTATAGAAAAAACATGTAGCTTATACTTCCTTTGTTTATTTTTAGATGCAACACATTTGCGGTCACTAAAGTTGATATTTTGAAAGCATAAATGAGAGAAAATAATTCCACTTGGTATATTCTCTTTATTTTAAATCACTAAAAATAGTCAAAATAGGGTGTGTGAGACTGTAATAGAGTAAAATGCAAAAGTATGAAATTACCAAGAACTATATGAACTAATTCAAAATTAAAAAAACTCATGAGATGTATTTAAACACAATTGTAGTTGTCACGTGACTTGTTTATATTACACTATCATATTGATTCATTTCTTGTCTTTGTTTTTGTGCTATTTTAAGATTTTAACCATTGTCTTTTGTTTTTTATTTTTTTCCTTTTGTAGATAATGAGATAAATGTTGGTAAGGGAGAAACTAATGTTGATGATCATAAGAATGTCCTTCGCCCATTATCTCCTCATCTTCTTATTTATCGGCCTCAATCTAATTCCACCTTGTCAATCTTGCATAGAGTATCTGGAATGTACCTCACGGGTACATATCTGTTGTTCTCCCTTGTTTACATGAAGATGGGTTCAATTTGTTTCACCTATCCAAGTTTCTACCAGGCGGTCTTTTATTCATCAAAGCTTCATACGTTATCTCTTGAGATTGCTGCCCTAGCTTTTACCTATTATGTGTATCATGGAATTCGTCATAGGTCGATGGATGGGGTTCGTGAGATTTTGGCTGATTATGTTCACCATGGAGTGACCCGGAATTATATCTTGGTCTTATGGAGCTTGTTCCTTTTAATCGTAGCCAAGGATACCTTCTTGTATCTCTCCCATTTAAATTAAGTTTATGTTGAACTCTAGAAGAAACATTTGCAATGAGACGAACTCAGCAACATTTTACCGAATTCATATTGCAAGAAAAGGGCATAGATGTGATTTACCAGTGCCAAATCCGTTTTAAAGTGCTAGATTTCATTCTCTACAACAACTAGATGATGAAATTATCTAGCAAAATGAGTGATTGTTCAAACTCAAATAAAAATAAGTTTGAGTTCTTATGCAACATTTGTAATGATAACTCTTTCCTTCGTTTTGAAGCTTCTCTTTAAACCGTGTTATCTTTTTGTGTATTTTCATATGCTTTTCTTGCTAGAAATAATATCAAATTTACTTGGTTTGTCTCCCTTTTTGTCCATTCATTATTTCTCCTTAGGTGGTGTTATTGTTTTAGGGGTTATTTTCTATCGGTAAATTGGGTTTGGTTAGACATTGTCATCTATGAATAAGCTGAAATGACTAAATTCTTTGAAGCTCTCAATGATGGCTTGAGGTCCTTCTATCCACAGACGTCCAGGGCTGGGGGCATTGCTGCTACCACTGTCAGTCTGTCACTTTCTACCTCACACAGGTCCACCCCTATTTCTTTCTTCTTATAATTAAGTGTAGTATCAAACGTACTGTTCATTATATCATGTTGATGATTTGACTTTAATGAGGAAAACTTGTTTCACTTTTTATTTTGTTCAAAACCATGCTTACTTTCCCCTCTAAGCCAGAATGTTTGACTTTTACTGCATGGAACTATATAACTTCTTATTTGTATTTTAGAGCAACTATTGGTGTAATTATATATATAGTTACTTGTTGCGTGTAATTTGTGGCCTTTTGTTGGATTGCCTCATAGAAAAATTGGCAATAATAGTTAGTAGAATGCTTAACTTTATATATATATAAAATTGGTTTTAAAATGAGTGATTATTATTGCCAATTTTTCTATGAGGCAATCCAACAACAGGCCATAAATTATATATATAGTTACTTCTTATTCATGTTGTCAAAAGTTCACGTCACATCTCACATGCAAGGTAAAGCTTAAAAGTCTGGTCAGTGCTCTGTGGTAGACGATGTTATTTGTCATGCTCTTCTGATTGTTATTGCTGGAAAAATTAAAATGACAGAGAGTGTTATTGAGAATAGGAGGTGGAATTTCAGTCCTAATGTGTTGGATATGCTAAAGTGTACATATCAAATGGACGATAAGTTGCTTCAATGGCAGTTCAAATCAGAAATTAAGTTATGACTTTTGTAGCCCCTATGGATGAATAGGGAAGAATTGTAGTTGAAGATTTGAGATGATGAGATATGGAGGGTCCTGATGTTGATATTGTTTCAAAAAGAATAGGCTTCCAGTTTCATTCTTTTGGGGAATTGGTGTTTAAAGTTAACAAAATTAAATGTGAGGCAAATGGAATCACTTGCATTGTAGGCAGTTCAGTTTTCTTTATCAGTACGAGGCTATGGAAAGTTGGATTTCCCTGTACAGTTAGTGGCTTTTGGGGGGCGGGGGGTGATGGGGGTACTAGGAGTGTCAGTTTTCAAGTTATTGGTGCTCGTCTTTTGAATGTCTATACTCTGTTGTGCACTTGTTACTCAAAATGCTGGTTGTTGTGGTTTGGAATAGCTAGGATTTTCTGGAACTGTAAATGTAGCATTATAGCTGATTAGCTGAGTATCAATATTCTCATCTTGTTTTCCCTAACCTCCTCAATTATTTGTAGCAAGTTTCATATTCAAAAGAACTACCCTACTTGCTTAGCATAGTTGATTAAGGATTTAATTTGTGACCTTGAGGTCATGTGCATTTGGGGGTGAGGAGCCCCTTACCTCGCTCTGCTACTCCCGGGCTCTGATTGGGCCGGGAGGCGGAAGCATCTTTACTTGATAGTAGGATCATTTTGAGGCTAGCTTGAATTATCTGCCTAAAAATGAAAATTTTAAAATTAGTGAGCTGTTAAGTACTCTGTAGTTGTAAATAACAAAATTTTCTTATTCTTGGTTCTTTTGCAAATTGTTGGTGGATAATAAATACCAAATCAATAATAATATAATATTAAAACAGACACCAGAAATGACACGTGTCACTTCCTGGTCTGTATTTTCCCTCCAAAATTGTTTTTTTTTTCTTTTTTCTTTTTTTTGTTTTTATTGTAAATATACTTTATATATATTCATCAAATCATTTGATTGTGATTCACTTTCCTAATAAAAATATATATATTTGTGATTCACATATTTTCCATATCTTTTATTGTATATATATTATCATTATTATTCTATATCTATACTATTCAATCTATAACGTAATATTAAAACATACACTAGAAAGAAATCGATTCCAAAAATAACACGTGTCACAATCAATCAATAACATTATACTAATAGGAAGAAATCGACTCTAGAAATAGCACGTGTCACAATCAATCAATAACATAATACTAAAATAAACACCAGGAATGACACGTGTCACTTCTTGGTGTTGTATTTTCCCACCAAAACTGTATTTTTTTTTTTTTTATTATTTTTTATTTTTTAAAATTTTTTATTGTAAATATATTTTATATATATTCATCAAATCATTTGATTGTAATTCACTTTCCTAATAAAAATATATGTACTTGTTATTCACATATTTTCCATATCTTTTATTGTACATTGTTTTATATCTATACTATTCAATCTATAACGTAATATTAAAACAAACACTAGGAAGAAATCAACTTTAGAAATAACACGTGTCACAATTTGGTACAGTTTTTTCCTCTAAGTTTTTTTCCACGGTGACATCAACTACTTATTGTAAAATATAATAAAAATATTCACCAAATCATTCACTTACTTCAACAAAATATATATTTGTGATTTACATATATATTTTCCATAAAATACTATTCTAACATTTATTAGTTTGTATATATATGGAGTATATATTATTTCCTAATCCTTATGCAGTATTTTATTCCTTTAAATCTTCAATATATTATATATGCAATAATTTTGTAACAAAAAAAAATAAAAAAAAATAAAATTATGCGTTTTAGAAATAATTGATTCATACTTGATAATTACTATTACTATTACTATTATTCCCTAAGCCTTCTTTTGTTATTCATATATTCTCTATTTAGAATTTTCAAAATGTTTTAATTTCTTATTAGGAAACGGCTACCTAATAGCATAATTTTTTTTACAATATCAATCTTATTTGATTTATTTTTAATTTTTAGTTATTTATGCACGACAAATTGGATATGTTTTCCACTATCCTAAATTGTATCAAATACACAGTAGTAATTATTTATGTTACAATCCCATATTGTTTAATATACAATTTTAAAATACTTAATTATTTAGTTAATAAAAAGAAAAACGATATCAATTTATCATTAAAATTTTAAACTTATTTGTCTAATTACTCTGTCGTCATTATATTTCAGGTTTCATTTCATTATACACACACACACACACAAACACACACACACACATATATTTTGGGTATTTTTACCCAGGACACATGGTCCAATAGGAAGGTGACATGTGTCACTTCAGGAGAGGTTCCCACAGAATCAATCCTCAACGTGGCATATCTAATGATTGGGAAAAATGGCGGCCTTTCTGGCTCAATTCCCGAGGAAGCTCGCCATTCCTAAGATTTCGTAACTTAGGATGGCGGCACGCATTTCTAGACCCTATAAATAGGGAGATGTTCCCATCACGGGACACATTCAGAAATATTCACAAAAAACAGAGCAATCATTAATTGCAGATATTCTCTCGGAATCTGAGAAGATACTTTACTTTCCGCACTCTTTACAGACTCCTTACACGTTCTAACTTGATCGTCGGAGGCGGAACTCCACCCAACTGGAGTCTCCGTTGTTTTGCAGGTACAGGCGTTCCAAGACCAGTCTTGGAATTGTAACTCTCCCGCAAGACATAAAAAAACCCCGAAACACAAAATATTTTATTTTTGTTTTTTAAAAAATTTGTATTGAATTATAAACAATAGTGAAATTAATTATCGTGCATGACACGGGACCTAATCTAATACTCGTATATTCTCATGTTATTTGTATCTATTCAATAGTATGCTTAGATTCTCAAGTCATGTCATTTGGATATATTCCAAAACTAGGTTAAATCCCGTGCAATGCACGTTTGTTAAATACTTTTGAAAATAATAGATTGACTTGAGTATTAAAAATATGGTGTATATTAAAAATAAAAAGAAGCAAGAGAAAATATTTAAATTACATGTAACAGTTATAATTGACCATTTAATATTTTTGGAAAGAAATTATATTTAATATAAAACAAATGTCATATTTTAGATACATTTTTTTTTTCCCTAAGTAACAATGATTTATTTTATGAAGGTACTTTTGGAGGGAAAATTTTTAATGCAATATTGACAAGTGTCTTTTTTATTCGCTTTTAGTAGTATGTAATTGATTGATTGATTGCGACACTCATTTTCTTATGTCATTTGGATACATGGAATATATTTCAAAATCGTTGATATTCATTCTCTCATGTAAGTCATGTCATTTGGATATATTGCGAAACCGTTATAGACTTGCAGTATTCTGAATTAGGACATCTATAGTTACAAAGGTGGCAGATTACATTTGTCGTGCAAGGGGGTTATTTTGAGCTTGAGGCTACTTTCAATCATTATATTCGATAATAATTGATCAAATGTCAATTTAATTTGTAAATTACATCTAATAACTTTTGTAGGACTTAAGCCTACATCATCTAGGTCATGGGATCACTAATAATTGGCATACTTCATTTTCTCAAATCTCAAGCAACAAAGTTTAGTGTGCTAATGCCGATTCTAAAGGTTATAGATGCCTATTGCCAGGCTTTAAGCTTTAACGATCATAAATAGGTACATCCGTACATACAAATGGTTATAACTTAATAGCCAACCTATCTATATTAGTGATAAAATTACCCTCTTTACTAAAGATTTCCCCCTTAAAATCCAAACCTATTGGATAAAGATCATGGCAAAACGTTTGTACTTTGTAGTGAATTCATCGATTTTTTAATTTGTTTTTTTCTTTTTTTTTTCTTTTTATAATTCAATTGAAGGTAAAATTGATAGAAACAATTAATTTTGAAGTAATATCACCGGTAGCTAGATTAAGTAGGATCTAAACCTACATCTTTCGTGTACGAGCACAACGCTCAATCAATTCAAATAATGGGCTGGTATACAGCACACCAAAGTCTCAATATAAATACTAGTAACTCCAAATATATTCTTCGTTTCTTCTTTTAGGATGACTAAAGTAACTTTAAACAGTAAAACACGACTTTTAACAACAAAAGATAGCAACACAACTGTTATACTTTGTATGTAAATAGCACACTAACGATGCCATATTCCATAAAACGTGGCGTGATGTACAATAAATTACTTTTTCCGTTCCTTTTGTTTGCTCAATACGGAGATGATTACTTTTTTAATTTTTAATTGAAAAGAATTGATGAAAGAGAAACATTGTAGAGGTTCATGTAGTGGTTAGGAGAGTAAAAGTGTGGTTCCTACAACCAAAAATAGTATTGGGTAAACTCAAAAAGACGGATTAAAAAGGAAAACGAACTAATTTCCACTTATATTTTTTATTTCTCCATAACTTTTTCATACAAGGAGAAAAATAAAAGAAAACTAATTTACAATTATGATTTTCCTTAAAAATATGCTTTTACATTTTTCATTAAAAATGTTTTATGCCAAGTCTAACGGAGAAATACACCATGTTCTTACAAGACCTAATTTTTCAAGAACAACTAAAACTAAATAAAGGAGACAAAAGAATTGACTAGTGTTTCTAGTATCTGTAAAAAAACAAAAAACCAGAAGGGTGTCAGGAGAAAGGCGAAACTTGGTAGCGTATGACAGTGAGGTGACATCTAACTCCCAACTCAACTCGAATCACCTCGCCATTTCTGCAACTCTCTCCTTTCGCTCTCCTCTTTCTTCATCACTTTCACCTTCATTCTCATATTATCACCAACCTTAATTCCTTACCTCCAATGGCGTCCTACATTGATCTAGAAGATTCCCCCATGTTTCACAAGCAGGTACCTTTAATTTCCCGTATTATTTTCATTTAATTTGATCTGCATTTTGTATATTTCATTTTATTAATATTTTAAATCGATCTGAAGTTTCCGAATTAGTGATTTGCTTTATTTAATTGCGCGGCGCATAATTGAGTTGCAGATTTATATGATTTTTTTTTTGTGAATTTTAATCGAATTGAAGAAATTGTGTAATTAGGGATCATATTTACCTCCTTTGTTTTCCTAATGTTATTTGGGGGGTTCTGTTGATCTTAAGCTGTGACGGACCGCTTTGTTAGCGAGGGCAATGATGTAGACGGGATTTAATTTACTTACGTACCTAAGACCTTCACCTATTAAGCTGGTTGGCATTGCGTTCTTATTGATGATTCTTACATTACACTGTAATCTAGTCTCAATTTATAGTGTGCCAATAATAAACTTGCGAATTTTGATCGTCTCTTTTGATTTTGCATTGAACAATTTGAGCCATAGATGCTTTTTATTAGTTATTGATTTATTTTATTGGCAAGGTAATGAGGTATACTTTTTTAGTTGATATGTTTCTAATTCTAGCTATGAGAAGGTGCAAGTAGTGTGATGTTACTTATAGCAGCAAAGCGAAACAAGTGTCGTAGAAGAATGCTCTATTTGATATGAGTATGACTTTTACTATTGAGCAGGTGTTTTCAATGGAACAGACGACCGATGAACTAAAGGATCGCTGTCAGAAACTTTATAAAGGATCCCAGAAATTGCTGTGAGTATTTTGAAGAATTTATCTCTTGAGTAACATTTATTGTGAATTCCCTTTCCTATATTTAGGAAATTATTATGAGAATATTTCTCATGATTCTACCCACCTCGAGAAATTATGACATGAACCAAGAATGATTATGCAAAAGGATAGTAGATAGACAAGGTTGGATTAGGGCGATACACCTCTAAAGAATGTAACTTGTTTTAACCTATCTACCTATATAGATATCTATCCTACTACCGATTACAAATTAAGTATACAATAGGATTTCTGTGCAATGGGATATTGACTAGATGAGGGGAAGACTATGAGGCATATAATTAGCTATGGGAACAAAGAAATCGAGGGTAGATGATACAGTTTATGTGTAACATAATCCACTGCTGTAGGAAACAAAGCATGGACCTTTATAGAGAGCAACTTAAACCAACAAGGCCTTGTTTCTTTTTTAAAAGGGCTAGATCTTTCTAATACTCCCTTTGTTGAGTATTGAATTGCGCATCTTGCATAGTTTCCTTAATCACCTAGTAGTGGGCCAGTGGTTGTTTTGTTTTTTTCCTTAGGGTTTCTTGTCCTTCCCAGTTCAAATTCGTTGCATCTTTATGCAACTCTTTCAATGTGAAATCTAAAATTTATAATGTACCTAAGAACATGAGTAATATAGGATTAACAAGGTAGATGGCATGCACAATCAGTAGTAGGACCTATATCTGAAACTAGTTTACTCTTGATACTGCAGGGCTGCTCTTTCTGAAGCTTATGAAGGGGACACCAGCTTTGCAGATGCTTTAGAATCCTTTGGAGGACAGGATGATCCTTTGAGTTTGTCTATAGGAGGTAAGTTGCAGATTGAGAGTTTCTTCCTCGCTTTGAACAGCAGAAAGCAGGCTTGTGTCCTTGCTTTTTTAAAAAATACGAATGTGTAATAGTGTAGTAGAAGTATGGTGTAATTAATATGAGGAGGTCAGGAAGTGAGTATGATCGGAGCTAATTGATCATTGACTAAGTTTCTATGTCGCTGAACCATGAGTTTAGGAAAGGGTTCCTTTTATAAGATGTGCATCATGTTTGAGTAGCATTATTGTACCTTTCTAAGATGTGCATCATGTTTGAGTAGCATTATTGTACTTATTCAGCTGATCTTTTTTCTTTTAACATTCTTTTTCATTTAATGAAATCCTTTTATTAATATTAAGAAAATACAGCATTGTGCAATGATCTTATTGATGGTTCAAGAATCGATTTATTGTTGACATTATGGTTTGATTTAAAGCTTGATCATCTCTTAAAACAATTAAGTAAGGAGAAACGCTATTTGATTGAATTTTGTTTGGTTTGGTACTATGTTATTTCATTTTTCCCAAGTATGGCATTGTGTATATGCTGCTTTAATATTATAATTGTTTTCTTCAGGTCCTCTAATTTCCAAGTTCACCAGCGCATTCCGGGAGCTTGCAACTTACAAGGACCTTCTTCGGTTGCAGGTAAGCCTCTTGTAATAACTTCTTTATTTGGTAGTTGTATAAATTATCTGAAAGACACCTAGGGGTTACTTGATAACCTCCCAAGGATGGTCTTAAGGCCTTAAAATCTTTTGGTAACAGTGCTTCAGTTTTTTCCTGCTATTTCCTTTTAGTTGCTTGGAAGCCTGTCAAAATTATCTTATCACTCTACTAGCGTAAGCTTAGTAGATCAGGTAGCTCACTAGTTAAACCTATATCATACACTCAACTTTGCTATTGAAAATTGAATTTTCTTGTTGCCTTTTCAATTGTCTTTCTCAGAAGAAAATGTTGAGTACATGTGTGTACGCTCTCTCAGACGTACGTGCACACATATTATTATTGACAATATACGATGCACATATATACACATGTTATGATTGACAATATCCAATGCCTCTGACAAGGCTTCTCACTGATACAAGTTTAAGAGAGGGTTGGATATGCCCAACCTTGCCTTGTGATAATGCAGCGACTTTTTCTATTGTGCGCTTTCGTCGATTACATAATCTGTCCACTTTACAAGACACTCCTGTTTCAGCATTCTATGTGAGCAATGTCTGGACTCCTCTTACAGAGGCATCCCCGTGACAAAGAAACAGAGGAGCTCGCCTTGATTTTTGAGCTTTAGTGTCTTATCAGAGGTAAGGGATACTAGGATGTGAGTGGGGGAATTGTTAGGCATCTCTACTTGCAATTAGTATTTGGTTTGCTTATCTTCACCGCCATGTTAATTTCTTTTCTCCACTGGCATATTTATTTGGAAGGCAGAGGCTAGTTATGGTGCTTTTATTTGGACCTTGGAGTTGGGTAGAGTTAATGATATATTCTGAAGGAATTGACTAGATATAGCTATATCACCAAATATGTGCATGTTGTGTCGTGCCAATAGTGATCTGCTTTCATATCTTCCTTCATTGTGAGATGATGCGTCATAATTGGAGGCTTATTGCTATCTAAGGGAGTATTGGGTTATCCTTTATATAGTGTTGGAAATGCCACAAGTTTGTTTTGTGAACTTTGGAAGGGCAAAGGAGAACATGTAGTGGCATAATGCATTTATGGTGATCTTGTAGTGCTTGTGATTATAACTAATTGTGCATGTTTGTGGGCTAAGGCTGCTTTCTTTGGTTTTCTAGAAAGTATCATTGTTCTAGAACCATTTTGATTAATTCATTATGATCCATAGCTTCTAAAGTGATTCCTTGGACGTTATTGAAGTTGTATAGGAGGGTATGCATGGGTATATTAAAATATATGGTTTGGCACGAATATTCAGGTGTAAATATAGGTGCTGTTGCCTTTGACCATATTATCATCAATCTTATGGTAAGAAAGTACCTGTTTCATTTCACAAAATGCCCATATACACAGATTACATATGATGCTTTATCTTTTCCCTGAGAAGCCATGTACCCTATCACATATTTTAAA
Source organism: Chenopodium quinoa (assembly GCF_001683475.1). NCBI lineage: Eukaryota > Viridiplantae > Streptophyta > Magnoliopsida > Caryophyllales > Amaranthaceae > Chenopodium > Chenopodium quinoa. The sequence continues at coordinate 4,838,018 of NW_018743919.1, read as the reverse complement.
AACATACAGAATATTAACAATCACATGCTATACAGCAGTATAACAGCACTGAGTGAAATTGCTGTATGTTATCACCATAGGATAACAAGCTATCTTTTAATTTTTTTTTTTGCTTTGAAGTGCCTTGGGGCCTTCTGATTTTTTTTTTTTTTTTTTTTTTTTTTTTTTTTGGGGGGGGGGTGGTGGGGATGAGTTGCCTTTATTTTTATTTTTTACCCTTTATTGGCGATTTTGTGGGTATCGTCTCATCTTTGGGCCTTTTCTTGGAACCCTGATTTCCTTATCCTGGTATTAAAATTGATTTCTGGTTTTACATTTGATATTTGCTGATTTTCTATAACTTTATGACATCATATTTAATGTGGATATCATTCTACTGCAGGTAGAACATGTTTTAGTTGATCGTCTCCAACAATTTGTATCTGCTGATCTCCAAGATGCAAAGGTACATATTGAACTCTACTGATGAAATGATTGATTGTGTTTAGAAATATTCCCCAATTTGCCTAGTGTTGCAGGAAATGTGATTGTTTATCTTTTCACATATGTATTATAACTGTCTGCAAAAAACCCTCAATAAGTTGCCCACTGTAGACTGGAGACTACCTTTTCATTTCAAGCAACATCCTCTCTCTGCAATGCAGGGTAAAGTTTTTCTCATCTCTTATGCTTTGGCATATTGCTGTAGGCGAAAGCCTTTTAAAACTCTTACAAAAGTTGTATGTCACATATGTTGCTTTCATTAGTTAATTACTGTTGTCTGCTTGTCACACCAGAGCAACATCAGAACATTTGTAGTTCCTCTCTCACTGACTCATTATGGAACCAGAGTGCTCTGTGTAGTGTGTATACAATCAGTTGCCATGTCCCTCAATAATGGCTCTAGGTCTCTAATAGTCTGCTCTACTGCTCTGATAGTATACGATCAGTGTAAAACCCTTAAAAAAAATCATATTGCGAAAATTGCAATGCAGTCTATCATCAACGCATCATATCTGTTCCTGCTACTGGCTTAAAGTCTTAGATATCACATAAAATTTACGTAGTCTTTTTGAAGGTTGTATGACTTGTATCTAGTACATATGCTGTATTTGGCTGATTTAATTGTTTTGTTTGATGTTAAAGTTCTTGTATGATACACTCTTTTTAGTTGAACTGATGTTTTGAGCTTCATACATGTTCTGTTAAAATCTCACCTTTTTTGGTGAAATGCCTGAATACTTGTCTAGAATTTTGTGATGGAAAGTCTAACATACACCAGTGTCAACTTCCCGGACAGGGCAAAATTTTATTGCCCTGTTGTATTAGCACTCATCTAAAGGTTGACTGAGTATTTTGTTGGTTGTTGTCCAATGTTCTTTCATGATCACTTACTGGCATAACTGTATTTATGCAATGTATTTTCACGCTTCCTCTCTGCCTTCATATTAAGTTTAAATACATCTTCTTCCCTTGCAGGATGCCCGCCGACGATTTGACAAATCTATATATGCCTATGATCAGGTACATATGACCCACTTTCTGTTTTACCCCATTTTATTCTTTGCATTTCTTTATCTGGACCTTTTTTCTGTTTATAAGCACTATCAAGTGTCTATTTAAAAGATACTTCTGTTCCTAAACGTTATTTACTAAACTACAGAGTGCTATATAGAGTAAAATCTTCTTCTTTCTTTCCATCACGTCAACCTATTTTTTGTCTCCATCCCAGGCTCTTCGACAATTATTGCCCCTATCCTGTGCACGCCCTTCACGTTGCTTGTATTATTAAGTTAGCCGTTGTATACCTTACCATTTTCTCATGTTTTCATTTGTTTTTGGAGTGCTTGTCCTTGGGGGGGGGGGGGTCTTTTGGAGTTTTATTATTTATTTATTTTTCATATAGCTCGGAATGCAAAAACTTTCATAATAAGTATTTTGCTAGTCCTATTTCTTTTTTCCAATTGTGTATGGAAAGCTAAGAGAGGATGATGGCATTTTTGTGGACTGCATGTTTGCACCTATTAGCTATTACCTTTTTTTTTTTTTTTTTTTTTAATAAATCGCACCATTTGGACTTTTTCACTATTCACACATCTCTCTTTGTCCATCTTTGGTGTTTTATATGTTAGAAAAAATATAATCATGTGGGTCCTAGTGGATTCGTCTTGAATTGTACTTTTCAAATGCCGTATTTTTATATTTTCTTACTAATACCAATGGATAGACAAACATGAAACACCAAATGGTGCAATTATACAAAAAAATGGAGGGAGTATATGTTAACAGCTTCTTCATCATCTTCTTCCCTTTTTATTGTCCATATTATATCATTTCCTGATCAACTTTATTTTGCTTTTGCTCTTTTTTGGAAAACACAATGAAATTTAGGCTCGTGAAAGATATGCCTCACTAAAGAAAAGCACTCGTGAAGACATTGTTGCTGGACTAGAAGAGGTATGTACTGATAATTGATCTGTATCTTTTGCTTGTTCTTCTAATCCGATATACGATACAAATTTTGTTTATCTTTCTCAAAAATGTAATAGGTAACCACATGAGGGTGACAGAGTCTTGATTTTCTCCTTTTCTAGCTTACGAGTACATTTTGCCTTATATATCTAGCCCTGTGACGAAAATTTATCACAGCAGCATTATTTACCTTTTAATTAGAATTTGTAGTATCCATATAGGTTATTGTGTTTGTTTTATATTTAGTTATTCGTCAAACCAGATGCAACTCACTCTGAGTTTTTCCTGATTCATGTAATCATTGGCCTTAGGATGAGGACAAAGGATAAGGGATATTGCATGATTGATAATGTCATTAAGTAAGGATCCTCAGCTGGGGACTCTTCTATTGTGCAAATGATTTTTTTGCATATGAGTTTGCAACTTATGTGAACTAGGTTGTTTTTGGAGCTGAGAAAATAATGATTTGTCTGGTTAAATTTGTGGTTTATAATCCATATCAATCATGCTGGTTCTGGATAAGGATTTTAAGATATTATGGAGGAGATGCTTCTTTTGACTAGCTTCCTAAGTGTTGGGGCTGGATCAAATTTTGGTATATTTGAGGAGACTTAAGCTATGTTTATAGTTTGGGTCGAGGGATTGTCCCATCTCTTGGACAACGTCATAATAGAGCTTTTGCTGATCTAATTTGTGATTATTAATGGGACTTTATTTAAAGATGTATGGACTGATATAGATCCTAGGTTTTCTTATTCCAGTCTCTGCAGGAGATGATTCTGTGTATGAAAAAGGGTTTTTTTTATCTGATGGAGAATACTTATTGCTGGAAGATCTTCAGAAGGCTGGCCTTGTGCTTCTGATTCCCCCCGATGCCTGCAAACTTTCCATATCTTTGTACTGTGATAATAAATTTTCCCCATGTTCTGGAGTGTGGGATATATATATGTGATTATTATCAATCAGATGGCTTATGCAGTTTCTCTCATTATGGGTAACTTTTAACTCTGTTGAAAATGAAGCCACGGGAGATGAGTTCTATCCTATTCAATTTAATCCTAATCAGTAGAAATTCAGGTTCACTGTCTTTTGGAGCAATAAGAAGGAAGAAAATGCTCCTTAGCCTTTGCTGCTGAGGATGTTGCTGCAAATTGTAAAAATAACTTGAAGGTGTCAAATTTAATGCTTGGAATCAGCTGTGAGGACTAGGTTTTAAAAAGAAGTTATATTAACGGTTTTTTCACCTTATATCCTAGAGTAATTTGTTTATTCACTATATACCCATGAAAAATTTCAAATTCACCATATACCGCTTTGTTTAACAAAAATGTCACCAAATGCCCAAATGACTAACGGACGTTAACTCCGTTAGTCATCAAGGCTAATTAAGTAATTATGCCCCATATAACAACATATGATTGGTTCTCTTTTAAATTATTTAATTTTTAAAATAATTTTTTAATTAATTATTAAAGTAATAATAAAAAAAAGCTCAACCACCACTCTACAGCTCAGCCACCCTCCCTGGCCCCACTCCCGGCGGGCGCGCATTCCTCTTGGAACCCCCACGCAGGCGCCACCCCGAGCCCGACCCTCTGCCGTCACCCATCCCCTTCCCCTGAACCACCCTCCCCCCACCCTAAAACCCCCTCCCTTCCCACCCGCTGGCGCCCAAACCCCCTCCCCCGCGCCAGCGAATCCAATTTGCCCCTCCCCTTGCTGTCTTCTTCCTCTCTGCAAAACCAAGAATATTCTCTATGATACTGGATGCAAAGAAGAAAAGGCTACAAGATTATCTTTCTTGTATCTATTTGAGCATTCAGTTATTATCTGCGGGTACATGTCTATCTTAAAAATACTTAACTGTAGCATCCCAGTGCATCTTTATGACATACCTTACCAAAAAATGTTTCATTTGATTTCCAGTTTTGAGGGAATTTTTTTAATTTCTTTGCAGGACCTTCACAACTCCAAATCAGCATTTGAGAGAACTCGATTCAGTCTGGTATGTTGAATAATATTGTTGTTTTTTGTTTTTCTCTCTTCATTCCTTTCCCTTTGGTTCTGGACATTTTTTTGACCTCTGCCAGTTAAGCATTCCAGGTGAATTCTCTCATGAATGTCGAATCAAAAAAGAAATATGAGTTTTTGGAGTCTTTCAGCGCAATTATGGATGCTCACCTTAAATATTTCAAGCTGGTAAATAGTGTGAACTCTTCTTGCTTTGGAGCAATATTAATGACTATGACTAGGAAAACTGAAGGACATACAATGATTGCAGGGATATGAATTGTTAAGTCAAATGGAGCCCTTAATACATCAGGTATGTAATCAAATATCTTCCTGTCATTTTCCTGGATCTTCTAGGGTGTGAGTATTCAAAATGTATAATGTTTGGATATTATCTGCATGAACATATCTTTTTTTCTTTCTTACATTTGAATTCATTTGGATATTATCTGCATGAACATGCCCCGGCTCTCATGTCCAAACCTAAGATGGAGTCCCTATTTGTTAGATGTGAGCCTTGACAAGTCAGATACACAGATGTGTACCATATCTAATGTCCTTATTTGAGTTCATTTGACTTAGTATTTAGGCTCAATTTCTAGAGAAATAATGAATGTCTCCTAGCTCTTTATAATTGGTCTGGCTCTATTTGCATTGCTTTACACTCATAAATTCTAATGTTGCTACAGGTATTAACATATGCACAACAGTCAAAAGAGGTTGCAAATGCTGAGCAAGACAAACTTGCAAGAAGAATGCAGGAGTTCAGAACTCAAGTGCAGTTGGACAACTTACGTGTTACAAGTAACACGGAAGCCTCAACAAGCGTTGACAGTACTCGGCCTACTCGCCCTGTTGGTATGGGTTCCTCATGCAAAGATATAGAGGCGATTATGCAGTCTACTACTAATGGGATGGTAGCGTTCAATCTCTAATGTTATTTCTTGTATTAAATCATCACCTTGTAGTTCCTTTTTCTTGGAGGTATAATGCTGTTAATAGGTGGTCCTATCGTAACATGTTTTGATGCCACTGTACCTTTTTCTTATGGGTTTGTTTTTGCCACAGGTCCAAACCATCAAGCAAGGTTACCTCCTAAAACGCTCTTCAAGCTTGAGGGCAAACTGGAAGAGGCGGTTCTTTGTGCTTGACAGTCGTGGAACATTATATTATCACAGAACCAAGGGCCCAAAACCAGTGGTAAGCCATTTAACTGTTACGAAGTACTTCCTTTGTTTATTTTTAGCAACACTTCTTTTTTTCATGCTTGACAATGCACATACAAGTTCAATCGTTACTATCTCTAATTGCCAATTAGTTGAAAATTATAAGAATTTGATATTTTTGAGATCGTAAATTGAGACGAGTCTAACAAGATCCTACATGACTGTTTTTCTCTCTATTATAGATGACCAAATAAAAACAAAGAGGGTGTTTGAATAGTGTCACATGCAAAACGTAACATTTAAAGATAGATGGAAGAAGTATGTTTCACTGGTGGTTGGCTTCGTTAAAAAAATTTATTGATCATCAAGCAATGTGACTTCATCAGTAGAACATGCTGTCAATTTTCTAATCTTTGTCGGATGTCAACCTTTCTTACAGTTCCCCAAGATAAATGTCATTAATTACCCTATCCATGAATTGTTTTTTGCATTATGTATTGTGCTTCTTTATATATAGCATCTTTGGGTACTCTATGTACTTTTCATTTTTTGTGAATTTGTAATATAAAATTTTGACTTCTGATGAAAGGAAATGTCATTCATATGTAATATGTACTTTGCATCTTTGGGTACTCTATGTACATCCCAGAGATAATATTTCAGTTAAGTGAATTCTGATGAAAAGAAAGAGAAAGAGAGTTAAGGAGAGAATGCTGTATTTACACAGATAGAGGGGGTGAAGGAAAGGAGAAAAGGGTGAGAAATAGTGGGGAGAGAGAAAAAAGAAGGGAGGTGTATGAACAGAAAAAGGAAGGGGGGGGAAGAAGTGGGTGAGAATAACAAAATAAGGGAATGAGAATGGGAAGAAGAGCAGGAGGGAGGGGCAAGGAAGAGATGTAGCATTACAGCAAGAGTGGGATGAGCATGGTTAGGAGGTAGGGGTAAGGGAGGTAAGTAGAGAAATTCAGAGGAGGAAGAAATGAGTGAATGAGTCAAAGTATGAAAGGGAAGAAATAGCAGGATTTGCCTGATGGAGGGAGGAAGTCTGAGAATGAAGTGGGAGGCAAAGATGAGCAGTCATACAAAAATTGTGAACACTTCAAGAACTTTTAGGATACTAGTTGTTTTTGTAAAATTAGTTTTACATTATCTGATCTACCTACACTGTCTGTGATCTGAAAATGTTTATAACCCCTGTTCCTCCATGTGTAATTGATTAGGTGGCTAGCTTTTTAAGCATTAAGACTTCTGATGGAGATAACATCTGTACTTAGAGGATCCATGGAGGTCTGTAGGATTTTTTTTCCATGTAAATCAAAGTTTTGTTTAGATATTTTGATCTTTCTGTTGTTTGTGTGTTGTTTCCGTGCTGGTGCCGATCTTCTACTACAAGGATGTTTAATTTTGGATTTTTCAGTGTTGGATTGGTTGTCTGGATATTTTTGTTGATTCAGAAATTTGTCCCTTTCTTAACTTCTTAAAGTAAAAAGATAAGTTAGCTCAAGTGTTATTGATTCCCAATATTTCCATGCCTGGATAACCTTTTTCTTGGTTGGTCCCCTGACAATCAAAGAGAACCTACAATTGGACCAGGAGCGTAAGAGTTTAAAATCATTTAAATCTTGAAAAGGACTCGATGCTAGATTAAGCAAAAGAAATTTAAATTCAGTTAATGGTAAAAGGGATATTGTGAATTGACAGTTTGACACATGTCCTAGTGCAATTTATATATGCTTTTATTGCTATGCTGGTTTTCAACATATGCCAGCTAATGTTTTGGATGTTTCTATTTCTAAACTTCTTCAGGGCTCTCATTCAAACCAATCTACTTCTGTTGGAGAGCAAAATAACAGTGTGTTTGGGAGATTTCGTTCAAAGCATAATAGGACGCCATCATGGACTGAAGATAACCTTGGTTGTCGTACTGTTGATCTTCGTACATCAACAATTAAAATTGATGCAGAGGACAGAGATCTCCGTCTTTGCTTTCGAGTAATTTCGCCATCAAAAACATATACATTGCAGGTACTTTTCTTAACTTATAAGTTTAAGAAACTACTTAATGAAATAACCAAGCAATATCCCAACATCATTTACCCGCATATTGTAATGCACAAATAACATTTTTTAGTCTGTATAAGACTATAAATGAGCTCCATTTACTCAGTTCAGATTATTTTGCACTTGTGGGCATTAGTTAGGACTATTCTGTGCCTCTTCCATTATTATTTCCATAATCCATGAATCAAAGTGCAATCTTTTGTAGTAATGATGCCTGTAATTTTTTGTCAAATAGCAATAAATACTTTTACTTTATGACAATTTGATGGTTGTTATTAATAGTTCTAACTCAATTAACAGATGCTTTGTTAGTTATGTACTATTACGGTATTACCTCTATACATAAACTTCACATAGCCTTGTCTTTTTGTGTCCCCACCCTCTCCCTTAAGCTTTGTCCGTGATCATGGCAGTTACTCTTGCATATGGTTTTCTATGCTACTCCGTAATACGATGGACTTGCATAATTACACTGTAGATTGCATGAGGTGCATATTGGTTACATATCCCACATTTTTGCTTTCTCGAATTTTACCTTTTGTCTATCTTTGGAGAATCAATCATTGTCTTTAAAATATTATGGTACCCTGTCAGTTCTTAAAATTATTCTGTTGCAACCAGTCAGAACTGATTAGGGTATGTATAATTTTTCCAAGGTTCTATGAAGGTGTCATGATTTTTCTTAGTTTTTTATATGACTGTAATAGATATTATTACAGAAATCCATTCTTTTCTACTTTGTATTTGGTTTTGAAGTGGTTGAGAACTTCTGTCTGTAGAGTATAAACATCAATTTTTTGTGCTGTATAATTATGAGCCCTATTGATCATGCAGTATACTAACAGGGAAAGAAATGGTGGCTATGATGTATGGGGTACCTCTTAGTTGTGCTTATGTTTTATGTTCGTAATCTGTATCACACCATAATTAAAGGCTCGGTACCTCTGGTTTTTTCTTTTGGTCCATGTTTGTAATTTATGGTTTTTACAGGCTGAAACTGAGGCAGATAGAATGGAGTGGGTCAACAAAATCACTGGAGTTATTACTTCACTTTTGAATTCTCACTTGGAACAGGTTACTCAGCTTGCCGCTGGTTACAACTCACAAGTCATTTGTTGAACGCTTTTTTATTTAATGCTAACTGTGAAACAATAACCTTCAGGAGCCATTTGTTCCAGTTGTTGAAAATCACAACTCATGCATTGCGAGTGAAGCTATGTCAACCCCTATCTCCCATATTCGAAATGTGAGCAATGATACGGATAAGCTCACTGTTGGCGTCTCTCAACTCCTTCAGCAAATTCCTGGAAATAACCAGTGTGCAGAATGCAGCGCTCCTGAGCCTGATTGGGCCTCATTGAATCTTGGCATCTTGATGTGTATCGAATGCTCAGGTGCCCATCGCAATCTTGGTGTTCACATCTCAAAGGTAATTTGAAATCTTGCTTTTCCTCAAACATTAGCTTTATGCTAATTATCATGTGTAAAATGACAATTATCAATGCATTTAGTTTGAACATTCTGAGATTATTATGCATTACTTTTTTTTTTTTACCTGATCTTGTTGTCTATAACTCTCTTAAAATTCTCTCAAGCCTTATCAAAATGATTCAATATAATTGGTTTCTGGTAGAATTTGAACAGGCATATTCACCAGGGTTCTTATTACTAGTTACTACCCTTCCCCCTATCCTTATCATTATAGATTCCTGGGCCATTCCTACCAGGTAAGACCACAATTCGGTTAGAGGTTATTGCTGACAGCACAATGATAATCAATCATAATTTGTAGGTCCCTGTTATTCCGTAACAGGCCCTGATTTGTACTCCCTCCGCCCCATTATATGGCGCACATTTCTCGTTTTTCACAGGAATTAAGGGAGAGGGAGTGTGTAAAAGTATGGGTTTTATTATATGGGAAACATAAAAGCAAATAATTACATTTACTAAAGGTTTGGATGTATGAGATTTTTATTTGGGAAAGGTAAAAACAAAATAGTAAATAATGACATTTGATGAAGCTTTAGATGTAGGAGTTTTATAATGGAAAAAGTAAAAAATGAATGATGGCACGAAATAATGGGGAAATGTAGGGATATTTTATATAGGAAAGGCAAAATGGTAGGAGTATTGTGGTAAAATTATGTACTACCTCTGTTTCATATTATTTGCAACTTTGGGGTATTATTTGTGAGATTATTTGCAACTTTGGGGTATTATTTGTGAGATTTAAAATATTTCAAAGTTACAAATAATATGAAACGGATGTAGTATAATAGAAATAAAAAAATTGGAAACACAACATTTTAGGACACCCAAAAAAGAAAACAAGCATTATATCGGTATTTTAAAAAAGTTGCCCCTATTCACAGGTCATTACTGGTCATGTGCTTTGTCTTGCACTTTGGCGTTTCTTTTGGTGTACATCAGCTACCCTTCTTTCTGGAAGAGTTTTCCTTGTTCCAGGATGCTGAGACAAAAGTCATGCTCCTTTTGTTTGGTTGGATAATCATTTTGTTTAATAAATTATCACAGTGCTGTGCCACTTAACAAACCAGATTTTCATTTTGCTTAATGAATTATCAAAGTGCTGTGCCACTTAATAAACCAGCTTTTCTGCATTCTATTTTAGGGGTGGGGTTGGAGGTGGGGTTGGGGGATTATTTCGTATTATTAGGCATCTGATTGGAATTCCTTAGGTAAAAAGCACAAAATATCATGCGATAATCTACATTAGTTGTTTTTTTTTTTTTTTTTTTTTTTAATTCTTGGTCCATCTAGTCTAGTATGGACAAAGTCAATGTCAATTCTTTCATTCCTATTGTAGGTTCGATCTATAACGTTGGATGTCAAGGTTTGGGAGCCGACAGTGTTGGAATTATTTCAAGCACTTGGTAATGCTTACTGCAACTCTGTGTGGGAGGAACAACTGTCTGTTGATAGGAGGTAAACAATTATGACCTGAAACTTTAAACACGCTCTGGGAATCTTACTTACTATATGACCTGCTTTCAGAATTTCAGTATTTTGCCTCCATAAATTATTTATCGATCTAGTCCAAGTATGTGGACGAAGTAAATTTATTGACAAAGTATTTATTTATCTTTTTGCGATGAAAATTATTTAAGTAGAAGAAATGATGAGCATATTTTTTAAATAAGTTCTTAAAGATAAATTTAATTAAGAAAATCAGTTGCTGCCTCTTTCTTTGACTCCCAATGTGCCGAATTTCCTGCTTATTAAATTTTGTATAAACCTGCAAATGCAGAAAAGAAGAATCAGATAGTTCTGTTACGTCCATTGTGAAACCATCTTCGAATGATTCTTTCAGCAAGAAGGAAAAGTATGTCCAGATGAAGGTAATAAATATGATATCTTCTTGTCTTGATGGAAAACCTCCAGGTTACTGTTCTCCAATGACGTTATAACATGATTTCTTTGCCCTGGTTTCAGTATGCAGAAAAGCAGCTAATTAGCCTGAATGCAACCGATTCAGTCCTCGGTTCACGAGCCAGTGCTCTGTGGGAAGCAGTTAGAACTAGTAACCTGCGTGAAGCTTATCGACTGATTGCTGTATCAGATACCAGTGTCTTGAATACAACATATGATGAAATACACTGTGCTGACTTGAGTAGATTGGAAGAAGAGTTGGGCAAAGATGGTCACAAGTTGGATCCAGCTACATGCCCAAGGTTAAGGGGTGGTGAACCTGAAAAATGTCTACGTGGTTGTTCATTGTTGCACTTGGCATGCCATGTTGGCAATACTGTGATGGTTGAACTTTTGCTGCAATCTGGTGCTGATGTTAATATGCGTGACTTTCATGGAAGGACTCCTTTGCACCACTGCATTGCAAGAAAGAACGACGAGTTGGCAAAGTATCTTCTAAGAAGGTAAACATAATTTACCTAGAAATTCCTGCAGTTATGCCAAAAGAATACATCTTACAATTATAGACCTCATGTCTTTGTTCTCACTGTAAACTTGCTTCTTTTTCCTATTTAATTTTTTATTTCTGCTATAACTTATAAACTGTTGCTAGGCTATTGATCCAGTTGATGAAGGTCCCCTCTTAAAATATTCCCTCGGTCTGAACTTAGTTGTCATTATGTCCCAAACCCTTAATGAATTAACATGATATTAATAAAAAGAAAATCTTTATAATAGCCATGTTGTTTATGTCCACTCCTCATCAATTAAATTATGTACTAGTGACAAGAAAATTTGATCATAAGCCAATTCTAGTTTAAGAATTATTACTATGTATTTACTTTATTGGACTTCCTAGTTCCTATAATACTACTTAAATTGGACAAAGGAAATATTCAGTATGATGATTAACTTATGATATGAACTAGGATCTTTGGTATCTTTACTTTCCATTTCTAGACTTTACACCCGATCTAAACTTTCAAGTGACATTAGTAATCTAGTACCAAAAATAAGATTTTGGTTTTTTCTCAGCAAATCCTTTATTCTAGTTCTCACCCTAAACCTAGCCTCAAATTAAAAAAAACGTTTATCTTCCCCGAAATTAACCACTCTTACTCCAAATCCTAGGCATAATTCGACCTAGCATAGTCTAATTTGTCCAGAAAGGTTATAGATCTGAAGTTTAGACCAATTTAAAACACCATGGGCCCAAAAGGGTCTTCAACCACTGTAGACAAGAGGGGAATAAGATGCAGAAAAGACTAGCAAGTCGCCTTTTCAGAGGAGAGAAAGGGCAGCTTCGAGGTTAGCAGATGTTGGTTTGCGTCATTTGGTGATGGAGGCTGTGGTGGATGAGGCTTCAGACGTCAGTGGTTGATTGGCTGGGGGTTGCTAGGGATTTTGGGGTTGCTGAGAGAAGGGAGGTGTGTACTATGTAGTAAAGGTGGATGATCAGGATCATATGGGTAGCTAGTGGTGGTTGAAACCTTCTGTCTTCTTTTCTGAAGAACTGTGTCAAAATGGTTTCAAAATCTGATTATAAGGAATTCAATCTTAAAACATATCTACTTTAAGAAATATTATTGCTTTATAGGAGACATCCTACAATAGTACTTATTCCGAAAGTAACTTATGATTTCAACTTGAATTGCTGGTACCTCTAATTTCCATTACCAGAAATTTGTACATTCCTCAACCTCCTCCAGAACTTTTGAGTGACACAACACACAAGTAATTTTAGTTCTAAAGATAAGACTTTTTTTTCCAACCAAACCTTTATTGTTGTTCTGTTAATATAACTTTTTATTTATTACCTATTTGGCTTCAGAGGTGCTAGAAGGCTTATTAAGGATTGGGGAGGACTGACTGCACTAGAGAGAGCTATGGAGCTGGGATCAATTACAGACGATGTGCTCTTCATTTTGCTTTCTGAAAACGAGTAAACAAATTTTTTACACGAACTGTGTTGTACGAAGCCACAAAGGTACAGTGTGTTGAATTATAAATTTATACTTGTATTAATCTGGCTTGTGTAATTCAAACTATGTAAATTATAGTCATGTATATGCAAGCATGTATCATATATTCATATATATGAAACCAAGTTCAATCCAATTTTAGCCATTGTTTACTGTATGGATGATCTACGCATCTGTTTATAGTTTTGTTGTTCCATATTACAGTGTTTGGTACGGTGAGCTGATTATAAGAACGGTACCTTGATAACCCAGTTTTATACACATTATTCAATTACAGATACATGATATAACATCTGGGAAAGGTTTGGTCTACGCATAAATAGCATGCACATCCTCACTCTGCACTTAGGTTTTTGTATTTCACTCTACAACACCTTAGTTTCCGACTTTCGTGTTGCAATGAAATGGTAAAACCAGCCTCTTGGGAAGGGGGGATGTGAAAACAACAAATACTCTGTATCAAAGTAAAGTTTTGACAGATTTGTGTCAATGACAACCGCCGTTTGGAAAGCGGATGCTTATACAACCTTCTTATGGGAGAAGGTTGAATAGCCGATGCTTTTTATCTTTGGCCCATCCCTTAGCATCACTGATATAACTTTCCATGTACTTCAATTCCCAAATCCTATCTAATTTAGTTCTAAAATGAATGCTTCTTATCTTAAATATAAGACACTCTGATTTAATAATCCTTTAAACATTCATGCAACTTTTTCTGCAATTCAATAATTGTGAATCTTTCAATGGTTCCTAAAAAGTTGAAATTAGAGTGCTCTTGAATAAGATTGTTAACATGGATAGAATTGAATTTTACCATTGCTCGTCGAGAAATTGCACTCAGATTTTCCCTTATTCTCTTAGAGTCATTGTAGTTCAAGCACATAGTACGTACTACGTAGCCCTGATCAAACCAGAAAACTAAGGGTTGGAATTCTACCAAGACTCGAACTAAGCAAAAGTGAAACTATTTACTGTGCTATGATGTTTGCTTTGCCACAGATTCAAGTGTTTGCAGAATGCTGTCTAAGGATTTGTCAATTGGAAACGCTCAATGTTACTGGCTTTGTCATAATTTAAATATAGGTAGTAAATTAAACATATCTAGCCTAGCTTTATATACATAAAAGCATGTTTCCTGCTCCCAAATCAGCAATGCCCTGCTGAGCGCTGTTTAAAGCAGCTGCGTTGCTGTGTTACAGCAGTAGAATAGTGAGGAGCTGATGTTAAGTGCTGCAAGCAATGAACAACAAATTTATAAACAGGAATGTGTTTCTTACTGAACATATACAAAATAAACTGTATCTAACTTAACCCAGTAATCTTTATTGCTCTAAGAGATTGAAGAATTACTCGACAAAGATTATATCTCAAAAGCCAGAAGACAAGTAAATGATTTGAAGTGTTATGACCTCCCCCCAACCATATTTATCGTCTCTGAGGAGCAAAAAGGAAGTAAATAGAAAGTAACGTATTGTTCAATACAGCCTTGGAAAAATTTCTTACCGTGGTACCACTTTTCGATTCTGAGAAGCCCCAGAACCTGCACATAATCCAGAAGAATTGCATTTGGGAGTTTTTTGCATTTTTGAAGTACTTAAAGCTTTTGAAGAAACAAGCTGTTGATTGATCTTACCTTTGACATTTATGTTCCTTGGCTTCTTTAGGTTACTACCTGCAAACTTGACTGTTTTAAGTGCACTATAGTGTTTTCGCTTTAAGCTCGCCATTTGATTGAGAATAGCTCCAGAATTAGTACCTATAAGTGGGATGGGAGTGAAGGCTTAAAACAGTGATAAACTTAGAAACTTAGTGTAGAGTATTACTTTTCTTGTAATATTATCTCAGCCCTGAAGAAGTATAAAGCATAAGACAGTATCTGAATCGATTCATTGTAAGTATGCAGGGAGCTGCTACTGTAATGTAAAACATTCAAAACGCAAAATATACACAACTCAACCCCTAAAAATTAACATAGAAGTAATGGTATATATATAAATAACCTTGAAGCCACTGCAGTGCAGCTTGTGCAGCAAGCTGTTCTGAGTCTTTCTTGCTTTTTCCTCCTTTGCCAGTGAAGTTATTACCAGCCACTGTCACCGTGGAGACATAAATAGGTAGCTGTCCTTCTCCTTCCGAAGACCGAGTCTTGTACGCAGGCATATCTAAATGTTGTTTGCATGCATATTCATACAGCATTGACTTGCTACATTTTGGATCCTACAAAAGAATGAGAGAAGGTTATTGAAGGAAGACAAAGTTAAGACAATTGGAGCTACTAGTATCTTTGCTAGTGTATTAAATATATCATCAAATCATGGACACATTAAATCAAGTATGGAAACAAATCTGCAATCAGTTAAGTGTCTTGATATGGTTGCATATAAGTAGGCATTAGAAGTATTCTAGACCTAGCTAAGTCGTACTTTTAGGAAGGCTTCGACCATAATACAGATTATGTATATTGATGATTGCTGAATTGCTGATAACTACATCATGAGTTGGTTATGAGTGTCTGCAAGAAATCGGCCTTTACCCCATGTTTTGAGATGGATAAACAGAAACTATATGGTAACACAAGCAAGAAGGCATCCTATTGTTGCAGCTACTTGCCTACTTTGTATTGGATTTGGCGGCATGTCAAAAACAAGGCATTATGCAGTAGCTAGTTCATTACATTGATAGTGAACTAGTGAAGTCGATAAAGATTGGACTTACGGTGTCTTAAGGCAGGGTCCTTCGCAGATGGTTTGCCCAACATTTACTAGATTAGATAGCTTATGAAAACGATTATCAGATTTGCAATACTATGTTACTGACCAAAAAACAAAACCTGCATCTCCTTTTCAATCATATAAAATATTAAGGGCAAGTATCTAAGGATTTGCTTATAACACACCTCATGAAGCAGGGGTTTGGCATCAAGCTGCTGTTCATTGCATACAATACACTCATAAGCAAGTTTTGCTGCATCTTGTTCAGCTTCTTTGAGACGGCGAAATGTCAGCTTAGATGTATACTCCACTCCTTCAACAAACACAGTGGACCTGAACATTGGTGCGTGCTGAAATCCCTCGTTGGCTGTTCGATATGATGGGAATGGCAAAGCTCGTTTTTGAGTGTATTCTTGCAGCTTATTCTTGAAAATGGGGGGCTCATGTTTACCTGCAATTATTTGATCAAAATATAGTATGTGATCAACTTAGAATATAGAAAGTACACAATTAAATTACATTAAAAAGACAACAGATTAAATCAAGACCCGAACAAAAACTCTGTGTTTGCAAATAAATTATAGATGGATATTTCCTTCCGCGACCAACAAAATGTCATATAATTTCACAAGAAAAATTGAACCAGTGTATGCTAGTAAAAATGTTGTTTTGTAGTTAGAAAGCACAACATTCGTTATTAAAATTTTACTCTTTAAGAAGTTAATTTTACTCTTTAAGAAGTTATGTAAACTACCTAGCTATCTGATCATGCATCATTCTAGCACGAGTCTTCAACATTATTATACGCGTACCAACAGTGAGTTTATTATAACAATTTGGTTCACAGTATGGTTATTCATATGTTATTGTATACAATCCATGCAATCAAGCATTAAGAATAAGATCATATATATGAAAAGAAAGAAGAGCTTACTTGTTGAAGACATTGCTATCCTCGAAAGAGTTGATCGGCTTCCCAATTCCAAGTGTTTGTCTCTTCTCAGTTCCTATGAATGTCCATACAAAGTACGAAGTATAAGCTTAGTTGAGAGAGTGGCCTCTTTTTCCACCATGCTTTTGTTGAGGGAAGCATCTTGAGTACTGAATTCGAGAATATGACTACTAATTAGTGTAGATGGACTATACTGCCATCAGATATTAGTCCCACATAGCTTGTACTTAAAGGTTATTTTGGTCCATTTGTTTTGTGAATATTTAAGTGTGAAGGTCATATGTGGATATATTGTGACATCTTTTCGTTCACTTTAATAATAATTTACTACGGAGTATTAAAATTGTGAGAATATTTTATGAGAAAATATAAGTGTTCTCAAAAATTACTAATACATAGATTTTATAGGTGAGAAATCATGCGAAGTAGATATACCAAGTAAAGTAGCCACTTAGTGTATTCATGTTTAACACATAACCAAAACACAAAATTCGAAGAACACATGCAAAAACATGGTGAACGACACATTTAATTTAATTTTCACATGGAGGGAAAATTCTTCCAAGAATGGATTTCCTCTGTTATGGAGTTAAATCAAACCATTTATAATTACGAATGGATCTTTTTTGAAGAGGCGATTTGAGATATAGTTAAGGCCTAAGGGAGCACATAAGTGGGAAACTTTGACTAACATCCACTAAATGTATTATCTTCATAAATTACTTTGACTAATATTTGTTGGAAGTTTTTGATATAAAACAAGAGTGTTGGAAGAAAACAAGAGAGAGAGACTCACAAATGAAAGGGAAAAAGTCCCACATTGGTTGGGGGGAGAGATTTTGCCTTGTTTATATTTTGTAGTGTCTTAGCACTACTTAGTTGAGTGATTTGGAGGTGGGAGTTGTATCTCATACATGCGCGCTTGCTATGTCGGAATGTGATGTGTAGGCGTGGGACCCTCTTATTTTTTTTAGAGAAATTTTATTTCCTTTCTTTGTTGACAGAATATTCCTAAGCATTTAATCCGTTTTTTGACTGTTGGGATTGTCTGATTGTCAGGAATTTATTTTAATCTGGACGGATTTTTGGCTAGTTCTTCCCTTATTTTCTGCTAGTTGTTTCCTCACTGCCTATTTATACTCGGTTATACAACAATTCGTACCTCTCTCTCTTCTCTAAAATACTAAACACTAGGCAAGTATTCTAAATTCCAGTCGGGTTTCTGAGTCCACATAAACTCTGGCGCCGTGCTTATCCTGGAGGGCGACCACTTCTTGTCTACTGCACCGGGAGGTAGCGCGGAATCGTCTTTAGGTCAGTGGTTCGCCACGACACGGCTACTGTCAGTTTTGGTTCACGAATCAAGAGATAAATAATTTCTGCTTTATTGCTTGTAGTATAACAACATTTGAGTACAAAAAGTGAGGGATAAGTTGATAGTTCGCATCTATTTAGCTAAACTTCATCAAACTTTAGTTGTCAAGTTATTAATTCAATTATACGACCAGACAAAAGTTTTAAACAAGGCATAATTTGCATCTTGTTTAAGATCTTCCCAGGATAATCTTAGCGCATGTCTAAGCTTAGTCTTACCCGAAGTCTTAAGATAGGAACAAAAGCAAATTATTTAGTCTAAGCAAAATGGCCGAAATCCCTAACCTGCATCTCAAATTTCCGATGTTAACATAGGGAACTAGGGAAGGTGCAAGAAAATGGATGGTCCCCCTCATCAGCATATTGGGAAAATAAAGTATAAAGTAAATACGTAGGATAAAGTACAATTTGACACGCGTTTTAAATAATAGGTCTTGTATACAACGGGTGTATTGTATACAACATGCTTAGTCACCTTTAGACCGTCACACTTGGCCGAGTCATCTAAAAATAAACTTCACAAAGGACTTTTTCTTTTACAATACACCCATTTACTATTGGTTTTGCAAAAGTTAAGACAATGTCACTAGCAATTACAGGAATTTAAAAGCAAATTTACCTTAAGCAAAGTATAATACAACTCCAACTTCTAGACTTAAACTTGAGATAGAATCACCTCAACCTAGAGTTCAAAACGTGGTAACTACTAACTATAGTATACAATTTCGCCCAAGTGAGCAAGTAGCATAGGGCAGCTTGCCTAATGTGACCAGAGATGAGAAAGAGCCTTTCCATTTTTGCATACTGCAACACACTCAAGCACATATTCTCTGAGCTTCTTCTGGACTTCTTCCATTGGCAAGCAGGCATCAACAATCTGTTATCATTCAGCATCGTATGAACATCCAGATGGCAGTAATTAAGGAATTTGATGAAACAGCAACTATCTCACCGAAACTAGTTGGAAAACGTAATAGACAAAAATAAAAAAGAACACTCATACAAGAAGAAAATTTTGGGAAAATGGAGGAAGAAGAGGAAGCTGCTGCACATTTATACAATTATTTTCTGACGAGAATTAAGTTTGGAAAACAATGTTTGAAAGAAACTGGAGAATGTTATAGAAAAAGAGAATTAGAATAACCTGCACTACATAATATTGTGTCATCAGGATGCAAGAAAATTCACCACTGTCAAACCATTTACCTTACCCAACATGGCATAAATTACATTGCAAGCTAAAGTTTTTTAAGAAATCATGAAAAGAACTTTACCTTCCATGAGGCATCATGAAGAGCCTGATATTTTTCTCTGACCTTCCCCTGAAAATCAAGACGCTCGTATCTTTCATCACCATAACCACCTCTTTCTGCAGCTTTCTGAATTTTAAAAATAGATATTAGGATATGCTTTGATCTGATTTTTTAAGATTTGGTGGAATATGACTTGCATATACAGATATAACAATAATATGCACCTTGATTTTTTTTTTCAAATATAATACTATTTAGTTGTAACTTGTATAACCTTCTTTCAATTCAGGACCATGATATAGATGGAAGGTAATACAGCAGTAAAGCAATTGGCATACTTATTCAATCTAGTGCATTAAAATAGTACAGTCTGATGAAAGCTATGAAAAACTAAGATTTGGTTTAACAGCCATGTCTCAGATTTTACCAAACAAATGGTACGTCCCATAAATTCTTATTCGTGAAACTAAAGGCAAAATTCCTATCATGCCTATTCAACAACCAATGTTTTTGCAAATAATTTCCAAATTCCAAAGCTTGCTTTTTGAATGAAGGTATACCTCTGGTGATATATCAAGGTATAAGACCATGTCTGGAGCCAGCAATCCTATCTCTGGTGCCTGCACAAAGAGAAGAGAAATATGGTCATATTGCAACTAATTAGAGTATGCTTGAGTCAACTGGTTAATTTACAAAGAGTTGGAATCTTCAAAGCAATTAGTCAACATAAATCACACTTGCTCAACAGCTCAATTGAAGATGGGTTTTTGTGTAATTGTATTACTTCCTTATATCAGTCATCCTCTCTTCATAGATGGGTTTTCAATATTTGCCATTGTTACCAAACCAAAACAGTTAATACTTTCAGAGACAGTATTTAGAATCCTTATTCTTTCACAAGTCATGGGATGATGAAAAGTTAGTAACCAATTTTATAGAAGATTTAACAGTCACTTGAACAGAGATTGTGGTAATAACATTTTACCTTACACCAATCAAAATCAAGGCCTTTGGCAGACGAGAAAGCCACACCAGAGTATGAATAACGATCTATAATGAGAGTAGTCCCAGATTTCAACTTTTCTTCCATCATGGATCTGTAATTGTAGATGACAAAGTCAACAACTAAACAAACATATCACCAAAAAACAGATTCATGAAGAAGTAAAGTTTACAACTTTAAATCACATTCTGAACTCCTGTCCCAATATACTTGTATATATTTCCACAATCTCAGGGGAATAAAGACAGTTTTTTAAAAGTAATCTATCATAATTCCAACTATAATCTCCCGAGCGTAATATAACCGAGAACGAATTACCCAAATTAACCAATAAATAACATAGAAAGGAATTAGATTCAGTTAAACATAACATCAAACACATGGTGTGCAACTCACAAATTATATAAAAAAAATATAAAAAAAAAAAAAAAAAAAAAGGAACAACCTTTTCTCCCATCGATTAGCACTGAATAA
Organism: Chenopodium quinoa; assembly: GCF_001683475.1. Classification (NCBI taxonomy): domain Eukaryota; kingdom Viridiplantae; phylum Streptophyta; class Magnoliopsida; order Caryophyllales; family Amaranthaceae; genus Chenopodium; species Chenopodium quinoa. The sequence goes on along the minus strand of NW_018743919.1, from coordinate 4,817,152 downwards.
AAGATGAATAGTATGGTCATCTAAATTAGATTGATTGGAAAGATAAGCAGAAATCATCTGTCCAACAGCGGTATTTCGATCCGGAAACTGCCATAACTCAACAGAACATCCAATACTTTGCAAGTGAGAGTGAAGCTGACTACACTGAGAGCTCTTTCCACTTCGATCTAACCCTTCTAATACAACCAAAGCACCTCTTGATTGTAAATTGGGGTTTAGGGCAGAAACTTCAACTTTCTTGGAAGACTCATTCTCCATTTTTGTAGCAAAAATTGAATAATTCCGCTGAAATTTAACACTGTTATACCGAATTGATGGTCGTCCTGCAATTGCCTGCTGCCTGAAACAGCTGAAATTATGTAAGAGAGAAAAATTAAAATTAAAAATTAGGGTTAGCCTTTGAAAGAAATACCCAATTCAGGAAAACAAAATTAGAATTGGGATGCAATAAAAAGAGAACTGACAGTAATAAAGGCTTCAAATTTGGAAAAGTTCGCAGCATCTGATGATTGATTGTTGTTCAGCGCCAAAACAATCTTCAATTTTGTGAATCCAAAAATTTGAAACGAATAAAAACAAAATTTTCAAATTTTGGGCGGGAACAATGTTCAAGGACTCAAGGTTGAACCTTGAGCGTCTGTTAGACAGTTATCATTTGGACGCGCCTTTTTTCTTTTGGGTATATGACACTGTATTCCCATACATTCTGTAATATGTATTATGCCGTAGTTTTAAATACTTCCTTTGTTTGTTCCTCAAAAAAAAAAAAAAAATTACTTCCTTTGTTCCCGTCAAAGAAAAAAAAAAAAAAAAGCTTCCTTTGTTTTCTTTTAGTTTTACTCCGTATGTGCTAGTGATTTGGTTTTTGTCTTTAGAAACAAAATTCAAATGGCAATTTTTTTTTTTTTTTTTTTGAGAAAAATGGCAATTTTTTTAAAGGGGGGGAATGATGCAAATAAAGACTCCTTATGGCTATGTTTATTATTTATAGTTAATTACAAAATTCTATTGGCTTTATGCCTTAACCTTACTTTTAGGGGCTGTTTGGTTTGCACAGAGAAATCGGAATGGAATGCAGAAGAAAGGAAAGGAATTCCCCTAATTTGGGCAAGTTGTTTGGTGAACTATTCATTGATTCCTTTTGTGGCTGTTTGGTTCAAACTAGGGAATCAAACCATGATTTTTAAAATTTCTTTTTTTTTTTTTGGTACAATAACCTCTTTTTATATGATAAGCAAAAAAAATAAGAAAAAAAATATTTTCCTGTAAAATGAAAAAAAGTGATGTGAAAAAATATTTTCATATTTTCCATAGTTGCATGTAACATGAAAAAATATACTTTTATACTTTCCGTATTTTCCTATAATATTCCAAAATAGACCTGTTTCATATCATGTTTTGTGAAAATAATACCAAAATATTGTTCATAGACTACGACAGTTTTAGTCATACCAAAATACTTTTCCAAAACAACAACAAAAGGTAATCATACCAAAATTAATAACACCTAATTCAAAACAAACTAGGTAACCACGACAAAAGTTTTAAGCATTACCGTTTTCCCTAATAAGACTCTTAACATAACTACTTTTCAAAGCGTCTAGACACTTTGAAAATATCATAAGCTTGTGTGGTTTCGAAGCTAGATCTTCGGCAACTTCAAACACTTGTTTAGGAATGACACCCTCTAAATTGAGAGAGAGTAGTTCCTCGCTGCACTAATTTTTTCTCTCTTTCATGTGTATCTTTTTCACGTTCATTAATGCTTGCCATTACATTAGTCATAGTGGAAAGATGAACATTCATATCTTTCATGAATGTTTGTAAGCTGGCCAACTCGTTCGAACTACCAGCACCATCACTTTTTCTCCTTCTTTTTGTAATTTTTTTTAGTCTTGATTTTTTATGAGGGAGGAGAATTAAACCACCAACTCACTCATCATCACTTGAATCAAGTGTAACCTGCGAAGGGACAACTTTTTTCAAATGGTCAATTGCTTCAACATAACCTTCAGCTGGTTTACCAATAGCATAGTCTTTGCCATATATATTCTGCAATTCTGAAAGCATGTATCTTTTTACCAAGTTATGTAATAAGGCACATCCAAGCACAATTCGACCATGTGTTTGTAAACTTTTTGTTTTGTATTTCAAATTAAAGTGTTGGTTTTATTTTATTTTACCTTGAAATATTTCCACCTTTCATCGTCGCAATCCTCTTGCATTGGAGTTGATTTCTTAAGAAGAACAACATGTAACTTTAAGATTTCTAACAAACAAGCATGAAATTGTCTACTAATAGTTTCACCACTTCTATACAAATGTGCAACTATCATTATTTTTTTCTTATGGTGAGCTAATGTGTATAAGAAGCCCGCAACAATCTCTTCCAAACATGTGTTTCTTGTTTCATATAATCCACCAATATCTCTAACCATCTCTAAAAGTACATCGAATGTGTATCGATTTATACGAAGATAGTTCCTACACAAAGTGTCACTTTCTCTAATCATTCTATTCAAGTTGTGTAATCTCATTTTTCTTCTTGTGTGTTTATCTAACTTAAGATGTTGAGATTGTATATTGTTTTTCTTATCGAGTACACCGACAAATGTAGTAACACAACACAATTAATCATAGTAATTATGAAATGAAGGTGGTCCCAATTTCTCTTCCTTTTCAAAGAAGTACCAATACGAGCCATTTTCTGTACAAAAGAACATCAACAACACCATATCATTGAAAAGTTTACATATTAATACAAAACAAAAGAAAAGCAAACAAACTAACCTCTACTAATATATCATCAATGATGAACCAAACAAACTAACCTCTACTAATACAAAAGAAAAGCAGCTATTCAAGACCATATAATCATACACAAATCATAACACCCACGCAAAACAGGACCATATAATCATACACAAATCGATACACCATTAGTCACACCAACACATATCACTGCACCACACTTGCCCAACAAAATACGAATTCAACACACAACACTGCAACACATATCACACGAATTCAGATCTGAAAAAATCAGTAGAATATGTAAATCCCGAACCCTAACGGAATACGAAGAAAAATTCAGGGGCCGTTTATTAAAAAAAAAAATAGAAAACACGAAGAACCCTAATAGAATACGAATTCAGAAGTAAAAAATTCAACAAAAAATACGAATTCAACAAAATAAATCCCAAATGGAATACAAATTCATGAAGTACAAGCAGTGGCGGATTCAGGATTTAAATAATAGGTTGTCCCATCCCATCATCGTCCACCGACCGCATAAAATATCAAAAAATAGTCAAAGCTTGAATGATGGACAAAAAAAAATACATAAAAAGTTCATTTCATAAAGTAATTCAAATTCATATTACAACTAAAAAAGTACTAATTTTATTACAATTGCTCTCGACGAGTTTTCATATTTTGATAACGATGTATAATATCATCCATGCTAACATTGTAAAACAAATCTCTTTCTAGATAAGTAATCAAACAATCATTCAACATTTGATCTCCCATGCTATTACGCAATTTATCTTTAACTTGCGTCATTCCAGAAAATACTCTTTCTACACTTGCCGTTGCAACGGGAAGAATCAACACTAACTTCAAAAGTAAGTAGACTCGGTCATGAGTTTCAAACTTTCCCGTCTCAACAAGTTTCGTAGAAAGTTCACTTAGACTTTTCAAATTCCAAAATCTCTCATCATTTCGAACATCAACAATGAAATTTTCAAGTGAATGTTCAAAAAATAATAACTCAGAGCTTGAAAATTCACCGGGATAAAATTTAGCAAGTTGAACTAACTTTCTTTTGTCAAAAGAGTGAAACCGATTTGCAGGATTAAAGCAAGACATACACACAGGTAATTCCTTACTTACCTCGGGAAATCGATTTTCAAGTTCTTGTAATTGAAGATCAATGACACTTAGAAAAACTTCAACTCTAAAATGATGAAGATTAGTCACATGTGGACCTTTACCTCTATACATTCTTCTCCCAGGAACCACATATCGCCCCTCCATGTTTGGAACCTCAATGTCATATTTAGCCATAAAAGAAGTGACTTTTTCCATATGTGAATCCCATCCTTCATCTCTCAACTTTTGCAAACTAGTCTTGGTTACATCAACCATGACCATTGCATTTACAATATCTTGATCATGTTTTTGCAATGCTACATTCAACGCATTTGTAATGCCAAATATATCAACCATCAAGTGTGCCACAAACACAAAATCAAATGACATCAACAAGTGTGTAATAGATTGTGCTTTATTCGAATCAAGTGTATCAGATACTTCTGCAATGGAATCAAGTGACAAAAGTATTGAAGGATATAAATCAAGCACATTCAAAATGGTTTTAAAGTGAGATCCCCAACGAGTATCACAAGGTCTACATAAGCCACGTTCTTGATTTAAACCAGTTCCCGATTCAATTTCACCCAAAGATAATGCTTCTACAACCCCTTGACGTTGTTTTTCTCGAAGAAATTCTTTCCTCTTAGGTGAACCTCCCACAAAGTTCAAGAGAGGTGCAAGTACGTCAACAAAAAGCCAACCACAATCTGAGTTTTTCTTAGCAAGTGCAACTTGTGTCAATTGAAGTTGATGAGCAAAGCAATGAACAAAGTATGCTTAAGAACATTCATTCAATATTATAGTTTTAAGGCCATTGATTGAACCTTGCATATTACTTGCCCCATCATAACCTTGACCTCGAACTTGAGAGAAAGTTAAAGAGTGTTCCATGAGTAATGACTCAATAGCAGCTTTGAGAGTCAAAGAACTAGTATCAGGAACATGCACAATACCAAGAAAACTCTCACACACTTCCCCCTTTTTATTAACAAATCTCAAACAAAGTGCCATTTGTTCCTTATCGGAAACATCGGCAGATTCATCAGCAAGAATAGCAAAAAATCCACCATCAAGTTCTTCTAATATTGCTTTAGTTGTTTCTTTAGCACAAGCATTGATTATATCTTTTTGGACACTTGGAGAAGTAAGTTGACAATTACCAGGGGCCATTTTAAAAACAACTTTGGAATACTCAGGATCATGGTTTGAAAGAAGAGTTAATAACGAAAGAAAGTTACCTCTAGATAATGAACTTTCCTTTTCATCATGACCACGAAAAGGCAACCCTTGGAACAATATCCATCTAATGGTTTCGATTGAAGCTTCCAGTCTCTTACGATAGGCACTCATGGTTTCCGCTGTTTGTTTTGATAAAGCGGTGGCAATGCTACTCATGTGATTCATGAAAAAGTTCATAGCAATCACGGCATTATTGTGAGCACTCTTGTGTCCACCAACATGCTTTACAATTGTGTCTCTTCTATTCCAAGATCTGAAACCTCCATTAACAAAAGCATCCACTCCCGCTGTGTTACCATCCTTAAAAAGATAGCAAATGAAACAAAAGGCAGCATCTTTCTCAACACTATACTCAAGCCATGTTGGCCAAGTATCAAACCATTTAACACAAAATCGGCGTTTTTTATTCGGCCCAAAAAGTGTTTGAGGAAACACATGATCTTTAGGTTGACATGGCTTTCTTTGAATGTATGTTCTCCGCACTAAATCCCTATCATCGGGATGAAAATCACACATCCTTCTTCTTTTTCCGGGGTCTTGTGGAAGATTAATAATATCAAGTGCACTTAATCTTCCTTCACCAATTTGAGCACTAGGATCCGAACCACCTTGGGGAAAAGATTGCCCATCTTCATATTGAGGGAAATTGTGAGATAGGGAAGAATGTTGTTCACTAGCATGATGTAAAGGAGTACTTGGTTCACTTTCTTGAGAGGGTAAATCATTTTGTGGAGGAGGATCATTTTGTGGAGGAGGAGGATTTAGAGTAGGCACTTTTTTAGTAAAAAAACTTGAAATATCTTGAGTTATTTTTCTTTTCATTCTGAAATTGAAGTTAGGTTGAATTAGATAAATCATACAAGTAGGGTTCTCTCAAGGTTATTAAAACTAATAATATCATAAAAAAAAACGCCCATTAACCTCAATTTCAGTCCACCCTTCAACCCCAAATCTCCAAATTAGCAATCACCATTCTCAATAGCTAATAAGCAAGTTTGACAACTATTATCATTTATCAATTAAACAGAAATAATTCTATAAGTCTATAATAGGGCTCAAATGGTCAAATATCCGGCCATAACTCACATTCACAAATCACAAATTCACAACATTCAAGCTCTAATCAAGTGACGATAATCAAGTCATAACATTCAAGCTTTTATAAAGTCATACAAATAATCAAGCACTAATCAAATCAAGAAATTTCACCCAAAAAAAAAAAAAAAAAAAAAACTCATACACTGATATAGTGATATTAAACATACTGATAATTTTGATTTAAACATTTAAATTAATGATTTCATATAGAAATATAGAATCTAATCTCTATAATCTTATTGCAATGTAATTATATAAATTAAAAGTTTAAAAATAACCTCAAAAAAATCGAATTTGGGGAGCCACTGCACGAGCACGACGCTAACAAACTCACAGACGGATTGACGATTTGACGGACGCCTCACTCATACCTGACGGAGAAGCACGAAAAGGCTGCCGGCGAGGCGGCGATACGGTGAACGGCGACGGGGCTTGGGTAATTGGGTGACTTTGAGACTTAGGGTTTCAATTTGGGGGAATTGGGGATTTGGGGATATTTCTGCCTTATGACTTTTCTTAAATCGTGAAATTGTGAAAATGAGGTTGTAAAGCCCAAAAAAAAAAAAAAAAGTTTGAGAGTAATGGGAGTCGAACCCATATCTCATATGTGGTAGGATGGGGAACAAACCACCAGACTACAAGCTAAAACTCTTGATACTTAGTTTTTTTTTTTTTTTTTTTTATAGAAAATAATAGGTTGTCCGCGGACCCACTATGACTACACGTGGGTCCGCCACTGAGTACAAGTAGAACAAATACGAATTCAACAAAAAAAGGCGAATCCAAGAACACAAAAGAGAGAAATCAGATGCGTGAGAAATCAGAAACCAGACATACCTTCACGGCGGTCGTCGGAGGTTGCGTAACAGTTTTCGGTGGCCGGAGAAACAACGGCAGCGACGGCTAGCTTGAAGCTTCAGGTTAGGGTTTAAAGGCAGATGCAGAAGATGCGTGGGAGGGAATTAGGAGGAATGAGAAAGAAAGAGAATGCAAAAGGCTGGGGGTGGGGAATGAGTTTAGGACAATTTTGGGTAAACCCAAAAATAAAAATGGGGAATGGGAATGACAAAAGATGCAAAACAAACACTTACAAAGGGAATCATTCTCATTCCCTTTCCCCATTACAGCGAACCAAACGGCCCCTTAATTTTTTATTTTATTTTTTTTTTGTAAGGAAAAGGCCCATCTTAGAAGGGGAGATGTAAGGGAAATCCCTCCTATAATGTGTTTGGTGAGATTCGACCCCTAGCCTCACGCTTGAAATTCGGAGAACTAGCAAACTACTCTAACTTCCTATCTCAACCTTACTTTTAAAGTGAGGGGTGTACAAGTGAGTTGTTTTAGGCCTATACGAGTGTTTCAAAATTTAAGTTTGATTCTAGTATCGTGTGTGCATGTATTTTTTAGTTATTATAGTTACTTTTTTTTTTTTTTTGTGTGTGTGTGTGTTAAGACAAGTAAATACGAAGTATAGAACTAGGTTGTATTGTTGAAGGGAGATTAATTGAGTTGAACTTATGTTTGATTTAATTTTTGAAAACATTTTGCGTGAGACTGGACTCACATGGTGAGTCCAGCCTCAACAACAAAAGCCCATACAAAAAAGCGCGGGCTATTAAAACTTGATCTAGGCCTAAAACATACAAAATGCATGTTACTCGGAGGATTATAAAATAGCACAAAATGCATTAATATCAACAACGCCGTTTTTCATCAAATTTCGATTAAAACCTCGTTAAATTGTCAGAAATGGAGAAGTCAGAGGAGATTATGATCATCAACAAAGAATCGGACTCACCTATAAATTCAATTTCGAGCTCAATTTCAACTGAAAAAGGTACGATTTATTATAATTTTGACAATTTATATATGAATTCAAATTTCAAATTGATTTAAAGTATAAAAAAGCATGAATTATTAATAAAATTTTGATGCAAATTTAGTATCGCATTAGATTAACAGTATAAATTTTGATAAATTTTTTATGTAAATTCAGTTTTGGATTGAATTTTAAATAAGAAAATGCAGAAATCATAAATTCTAATTTATGCAGATGCATATTTCAAATACTAAAATGCATAAATTATAAATTATGAATCATGTAAATTTAATTTCATATCTTATTTAATTTCAAATTCAAAAATAAACTCTCATTCATGCAAATTTTTTCGTATCGCATTAATTTTAAATTCAGAAATGTATAAATTATAAATTTTGATTCATTCAAATTAAATTTAGTATCGTATTTTATCTGATTCAAATGATAGAAATTGGAAGTAAATATTATTGTTGAAGTTTCAAATATGACAATTCAGAAAATGCAGAAATTATATATTCTAAATCATTCAAATCTATTTTCGTATTGTATTTTATCATATTCAAATGTAACAAAGCTAAGTAAAATAGTAAACAACGATGATGATTAAGGGTGTGAAGATGTTGCATGCAAAAAATACTAGGTATGTGACACTATGATTCTAAAATATGACACTTTAGATTTGATATCAAACAAAAATAATATAATATCTGATTAATTATGTATTGTCAAATAAAAATAACGTAATATATGACAATAATGATCTATTATCAAACAAAAGTAAAATAATGCCTGACTGTAAAAAAATTATTTGCAAACGCAACTAACATAATACCTGACTATTGTAATGCCTAACTATGATAATCTATAATCAAATAAAAATAACTTAATATATGACTATAATAATCTATTATCAAACAAACATAAAATAATGCCTGACTGTAAAAAAATTATTTTCAAGCATAACTTACATAATACCTGACTATTGTTATGTATTGTCAAATAAAATAGATCTAATACCTGACAATAAAGCTACTGTTTAAATATTTAAATACGATAATTTTAATAGTGTTACTCATATTTTTATTGCAGATAATTACAAATACGACATATATGAAAATATAAATAATTGTCTAGTAGGTTACACAGTAAGAGACTACGATGATGGATTCAATTTGTACAAAGCACATTCAAGATCAATTGGATTCAGTGTAGGAAAATCAACACAAAGAAGAGATAATTCTTGTTTTAGGGATGTTTGGAATCACCTGAAGGGGGGTATGGATTCCCTCGGGAGACAGATCCGGAACGCAACACTCGTACGGCCTGAACACCTGCAAAACAACGAATCTCCGGTTTACCGGAGATCCGCCTCCGACGATCAAGTTAGTGACCGGCAACGGAATTTTAGAGAGAGAAAGTAGAGAGAAGTGAGAGCATATTTTTGGGCAGAGTGCCTTTGGGAATTGTGTGTTGTTTTTTCCCATCATGGATTTAATTATGGGGTATTTATAGGGAAGTGGGAGATTATGTTCCTAGGGTTTCATAACCTAGGAAGATCGTGTAACACCCCCAAATCTCTCTCTACAGAATATGTAGAAAATACATATAAATACCGTAGAGATAGACTTGGGCGTAATACCGCTGCGTAATAACGCAAGGCTTATATTTCAAAATACTTTTGCAGTGGAAATTCTTTTATTCATTATTAATAGTACTTCAAATAAAACTGTTCATAAATCATGACACAAAACAACTCAAACTTTTACTAAGCTAGGTGAAATTCCCGTGGACTCCCATATGCATCAATCAACTTCCACCTGAAAAGTTCACCTGCTTACCAATATGGTAAACAGGGCAAAGCCAAAACCAAAGCACATATTAGCAACTTGTGCTAAGTAGATTATGTGTGAGATAAGTAAAACATTAATTAAAACACGTACATTTAATTCCAATAATTCCAACACATTCTTTTCAATATCATACTCATGCAAGAACTTTTACAATTCTATTCTTTCAAGGCAAGTTTAAAACTCAATCGATTATATTTCAAAATCAATTCCTCACTAAGTGTGTACACCCCCCAAGTGGTTTACTTTATGATCAAAGGCCAATCTTGAGGAACGGCTAGGTCATGCAAAGTCCATAGCCTTCTGTAATCCATTCCCTAAGTGGGATTCATAATATATCGATTGATTTGCTTAAAAGCACCTTTTAAAATCCGTTATACTTGAATAACAATAAACTTGTAAATCGTTTTTAATCCAATCCTTTTTAATAATTTCAATCACGATTTAAAGTCTCTTTCGTTTTAATCAAAATCATTAATTTCAATCCATCATACAACATAATTTCATAAAACATAATTTCATACGGAACGTAATAACATAATTTCCTACGGAACATAAAATATAATTTCATACGGGACAATATAATATAATTTCATACGGAACATAATAAAATATAATTTCATATGGAACATAATAAAATATAAGTACATACGGAACATAATTTCTTAATAAATCATATTTTCGTAAGAAGCATAATAAGTCATAATTTCATAAGAGTTGTATAAAAACATGATTTCATAGTCAACTTTCGAAGGTATCAAACCACATAACGTAACTTGATCGTAACACGAGCTTACTTCACTTAATCACGAACACCCTACACATTATTATAACCTTAATTAATATAAGGCTATCAAATAAACACAACAACTTAAACAAACTACCCTATATGTGCATGAATTAATTATAACTTATTATTATACTTTTAATAAAATAATTTTTCTGTTTTTATAATATATTTTATCCAAGAAATAATATACATGAAATTTAATTATAACTTTTTAGAAATGTAAAACGAGTTTAGGAGAAAAGCAATTGAAGGATGAAGATGGAAACCAAGGCAAAGGAGGAGCAAGTGGCCGGCAAAGGGAGGTGGTGGCTGCCGCCGGTGGGGCTGACTGGCAGCTGCCGGTGATGGTGGTCGCCGGTGGTGGTGGCCGGAAATTTGAGGGAGGAGAAGAGGAGAGAAACCGAGAGAGCAAGAGAGATTTTTGGGGTTTAATGTGTGTCTTGGGGTGCTTGGAAGAGGGGTATTTATTTTAGGTGAAGGGTTTATAGCAATTTAGGGTTGTATAATTTATGGTAATTTCAAAGAATAGAAATTAGGGTTTTAAATGTATGGAAGAATATTAAATTTTATTTGGTCATGAAATTTTGTTTAGTAAGTTTTGAGCTTGGAGTGCAAGTATAGAATAAGATCAAATAAATTTTAGATTTAAGAGTAGAAATAAGGAATTTTAAAGGATTTTTATTTTTAACAAAATAAATTAAAATCATTTAGAAAATTCATGAGTGGCCGAAAATATTGAGCTCAATATTGCTCAATAATTTCGATCTCTCTATGTTAATTTATGGATTTTGTCAAATAATTTTTAAGCCTAAAATTAATAATCCAATAAAATTTATTTTGTGAAAATTAATAATTGGAAGAATAAAATCAGATTTTTATTAAATAAATTGGGGTGGCCGAAAATATTGACTTATAATAATTAATTAAATCATATTTTTATTATATAAAATCCAAAAATTAATTTATAAATATATTTTTCATGAAAATAATTAATTTGGAAAGATATTAAAACAATTTAGATTTTTATTATATGAAATCCGAAAATACAATTTAATTAATTTATTTTAACCGAATTAATATAATTTCGGTTTAGCTATTTAAACTTTGAGAAATCAAAAATACTATTTATAACATAGGTATAAAATAGTTTCATTTATTGGATTATCCATTTTAACTAGTTTTGTAAAATAATAAGACAAATGATTTAGGCGCCAAAATTTAAATATCATTTTGGCTCCAAAACTAAAATACTCTTTAAAAAAATAATTAATTTAGAAAAATACATCAAATTACGAGACTAAAATACTCTTTAATTTAGAAAATACCTTTCAAAAATACGGGGTATTACAGATCGGCTACCCTATACGTGGTTGACACGTGTATTAGGGTTTCCTTTATGTTAGGCATGTATCCTTTAATGGGCTTTGAGCCCTTCATTATCTGATTTCTCTTCGGGCCACGTGTCATGCTCATATTGGCCATTTTTAGCTGAGCAGGATGCCACGTGTTGGCTTATAATTGGGCCACTTGTCGGCCTCTCATCTGTCTATAAAAGGGGGTAAAAATACCCCTAAACAATTCTAATGTTATATAGAATTCTTTATTAATTTTATTTTAGATGCTCTAAAGAAGGGTATACAAAAAATAAAATGAAGGTTGCCATTAGGTAAAACTAGTAAAAAGAAAGGGAGGTAAATGAGACGAGGACTAGATGCAAAGCTTTTATTCATTTCAAAAAAAAAAAAATTGGAGAAGATTCATTTGAAGCAGTTACCCATGACTCCCATGAGTTGGAACATAATCATGGAATGGTGAAAACAATAATCCAACATCATCATCTGAGATCAGAAAGACAAATATCAGCTCAAATGGGTGAACTAATTGAAAATATGATAGCTGTGGAATTAAACCAATGGATGCTTACAATTACATAAGCAATGAAGCTGGAAGTCAGAAGAATATGTGGGTCATACTAAGACAGATCACCTGAATTATGTATCAAGGATGAAAATGAGTATGGTTAAAGGTGGGGACATGCAAAATGTATTAGACACACTGCAAGAAAGAGTAGATAAAGATCCTTCACTTTTTTATAGACTGAAATTTAATTTGGAGAGTAAAATAATGTGGTGAGCTATTTATTTTGGCGTGACTCGCAAATGTTTGAAGATTTCAAAGCTTATGGGGATGTTTTAATCTTTGACACAACATACAGGACTAACAAATATGGTCTGATATGTGCACCATTTGTTGGTATAAATAACCATTGGAGCACACTAATGTTTGGATGTGCCTTTATTACTGATGAGAAAACTGCAACATTTGTTTGGCTGCTTCAAATGTTCAAAAAATCAATATGTGAAATTCAACTAAAAACAATCTTCACATATCAAGATCTTACAATGAGCAATGCCATATAGGAGATAACCATTTATAGCTTTATAATATCTTTTATAGAGTTTGTAATATTTTTATTAAATTAGTATACTATGATAAATATTAATATCTGACTATTAATATTAAATATCTTACTTAAAACCTGACTTTGAAAAACTATTACCAAACTAAAATAATTTAAAACCTGACTATTAAAAAATTATTACCAAACAAAAATAATTTAAAACCTGACTATGAAAAATTATTACCACACAAAAATTATTTAAAATTTGACAATAAAAAACTGATACCAAACAAAAATAATTTAAAACGTGACTAGAAAAACATATTACCAAATAAAAATAATTTAAAACCTTACTATGATAAACTTTTACCAAACAAAATTAATTTAAAACTTGACAATAATGTCAAAAAAATGATATAATACCTTACAATTAAATTAAAGATGAGAAAAACAGAGATTATTACAGAATATTATTACAAATATTAATATTATTATTATACTACTCTTTAATTTTATTTTTAGCTTCAGTAAGAAGCCTCTCATTCCTATCACTACCAAAAACTCTTTTGTAAAAAACTCCATTTCTACCATAATAGACACCTAATCTTTCTCCAACAGTAATATTATTATTAGAAGTTACAAAGTCATTCCATGACTCATCAACAAATAAACCACCAGGGACTCCTGCGTGGCTGCGTCTTGTGGTACACTTACCACTCCAACATTCCAAACACGCCCATTATTCCCACGATAGACTTTCACTAGTTCTCTAAAGTTAAGTGAAAAAATATTTCAATCTTCAAGAAGTGGCTGAATTACAAAAAAATGAAAAATAAAAAATAAAAACAAAGTTATATACTTTTAATACAGAAAGCAAATAAAGCTAACAAGATAAGTTATTTACTAGTCCACGCTTATAGGACATCTGAATTTCACATAACAGGAAATCATATTTGCGTCCATAGCCTCGAAGATGATTTAATAATATAGAAAAAAAATATGAGTTATATAAAAACTTTGTAACTTATATTTTGGCAAGATAAGTTGAAGGTTTATATAGACACAAAACAAGCTTAATATAGAAACAAACTTTTTATAGTTGACAAGTTATAGACAACCTTTTAATAACATAGAGAACTATTATGTAACTGTTAGGAAAGATTAAAATGCTGACTAATTCATTTAATATAGCTAATTTATGTAGGGGTGAAAGTTCGGTTTGCGTTGTGGTTTATAGCCCAAATCGAAACCAAATCACATTAATTCAGTTTTGGGATTTTTCAAACTACACTGCACCATATTATTATTGAAACCGAACCAAATCACACCGTTTTAAATTCGGTTTTTCAAAAAAAAAACCAAACCACATCGAAATTTTTCATCCTCTTTCTTTTTGCTCCATCTAACTGGTCGTTCACTCCAACATCACTCACATTGGTTGATATTGTAGGACATAAAAAAACACAAGTTTTGTTATTTTTTGGCTTTATATATGTAGGGTAGAAATTAGTTTTGGGCTAGGCTATAATTTGAATATGGGCCATAATTCGGTTTGGATTTCGGTTTTTGGTTTTTCAAATCTTAAAACCGAAACCAAACCATACTAATTCGGTTTTGGGATTTCTCAAACCGCACCGAACCATATTAGAAAAAAAAACCGCACCATATTTCTAATTCGGTTTGGTTTGCAGTTTGATTCGGTTTTAAACCGCATTAGTTTCACCCCTAAATTTATGGCAAATAATAAAACTTTTTTTTTTTTTTTTTTTTTTACCGAAAATGGGCCAATAATAAACCTTAGAAACTTTAAGATAAGACAAATGATAACACGCCTAGCTATAAGTTGGAACGAACTAAGAAGATTGATATAGGAAAATCAAATGGATGAATTATTGATGGAATGGTATTAGTGCATCAGTCAATGCATTGAAATGTCCAAGTCAACGACCCACCTTCATCAATTATTTAATTCATTCACTATACCATTTCAACTCACCATCATCTTCAAATTCATCATCTAAAGTATCTAACTGCAAGCTCTCCTCTTTACTGTAAGCTCTTTCTCTATCTCATCATTACTTGGTTATTTATTTATTTTTTTTAATTTTTTTATTTTTTTGGCTGCACATTCATGGGTTTTATTGTTAAGTTAGATGGTTGTCAATTAAGCAGAAAAAATCTAGTTTTGCTGATTTTATACTAATTTAATTCGCCCTTCTTATTTAATTGCTATATTGTATCTTATTAGTTAAGAATTGCTGAAGAATTATGAGAAATAATTGATCTAATCCCATTTCAATTTAAACTTTAAATGTTTAGAATTACAAGTATTGATCATTAATTTATCATGGATTCATGGATATGTTGGTTATTTTCTGCTTTCCTCTCTGTGTGGGTATAATTGTGATGTTTCTTACCAATTGCACATATGTTGGGCTATGTTACTTAGATTCTTCATTTCACATCAAGTAGTACCCACGCCGGATCTTAGACACTCCGACATGGGTATGGACAGTTTGTTGGGCACTTACACTTTAGTCTTTAAACATAGGTATTTCCCCCAAAAGTAATCGAGTTTGACACTTGGACATAAATCCACATAGCCTCCATTTTGTACACCCGAAGGTCATACATTGAGCAATTGAACAATAATAAAAAGTACACACGGGTGCATGATAGATTTTGCAACATACCCATCTCTTATACTAGTACCCGAGTCCAAGTAAGTGTATAACTGTATAGCTTCTACTGAGCAATTGAACTAGAAAAAAATGTACACTCGGGTGCATGATAAATTTTTCAACTTGCTTCATATCCGTGTCTTATACTAGTACCCGAATCCAAGTAACATAATCCGCATATGGGAACAATGAACTGTTTTCTTTTCTTTCCCTTTTCTGGGGCTCTTTTTTTCATCTTTGCCTAGAAGATCATATGATCAATTGGAATTCTTAATACTATTAAGTTGTTGAATGCTCTTTTATTATGTCAACACTTTTCTCTTTCCGTTCTGTGACTCGCAATTCTGAAATGCCATTGTTGTTTAATCAGGAGAGAAGTGAAATATGGTGGATGCAGTTGTCAGTGTATGTTTGGAAAGACTCTTCAAAGTCCTTGTCAAGGAAGGTAATGTTCTACTTGGTTACAGGGATCAGTTTCAGAAGGTACAAACTGATCTCCAATACATGAAAAGCTTCTTCAAGGATGCAGAGAGGCTCAAAAGGAAAAACGAGGTTTTGAAATGCACTCTAGCTGATTTGCGAGAGCTGGTCTACGAAGTTGAAGACATACTTGCAGATTGCCAGCTTTTGTCAGATAGCTCAGGAAAACTTCTTCATGGATTTTCCCCTATAAAGGTTCCATCCAAATACCAAATGGGAAAGAGGCTGGGGGAAATTAGTGAAAAAATTACTAGCATCAGAAATAATATATCATCTTTTCTTGCGCCACTTTCTCAGTCTCTTCATGGTAATGCACAAGAAGATGGACCACCGAGATGGAGTTCTCCCATCTATGATCATACTCAGGTGGTTGGATTAGAAGGCGATACAAGAAAACTCAAAGATTGGTTATTTCAGGTCGATAACAGTGGCATACTATCCATTGGTGTTGTAGGTATGGGGGGATTGGGGAAAACCACTGTTGCTCAGACAGTATTTAATGAGAAAGAAGTTGAACTTCATTTTGAGAAGAGAATTTGGGTCTCTGTATCACAGAAGTTTACTGAAGACCAGATCATGAGGAGCATCTTGAGAAACCTCGGTGATGTTAATGTTGGGGATGATCGAGGTGACTTACTAAAGAGGATTAACCAATACCTTTCAGGCAAAAGGTTTCTGATTGTGTTGGATGATGTTTGGAGTGAGGATACTTCATGGTGGCTGAGGATTTTTGCAGGGTTGCCAAAAGGAATTGGGGGCTGTATTATTGTGACTACTAGAATCGAGAATGTTGCAAGAAAAATGGGAGTGCAGGAAGCAAGAATCCATCAACCCAAAGTCCTCAGCGAGGGCCACAGCTGGTCACTCTTCTGCAATGTGGCATTTGCAGAACATCATGGTACTTGTACGTCGACTGAGCTTGAATGTGTTGGAAAGGAGATTGTTTCTAAATGCAAAGGCCTTCCACTAGCAATCAAGGCAGTTGGAGGAATGATGCTTTGTAAGCCACCATACTATCATGAGTGGAGGAGGATTGCTGATCATTTCCGGGAGGAATTGACTGATCTTGATGACAACTCTGTCATGGCTTCGTTGCAATGTAGCTATGATGAGCTTCCATCTTATTTGAAATCCTGCCTCCTCTCCCTGTCCATATATCCTGAGGACTGTGAAATAAGTAAAGATCAGTTAGTCCGATGGTGGATTGGTGAGGGGTTTGTGCCTGTGAGAAATGGTAGGCTAGCAACTGAATCTAGTGAAGATTGCTTCTCTGGCTTAACTAATAGATGCTTGGTTGAAGTAGTTGAGTGGGATTACAATGGGAAGATATCCACATGTAAAGTTCATGATATGGTCCGAGATCTGGTAATCCAGATTGCTAAGGATGAATCTTTTTCAGGATTAAGTGCTGCTCTTCATCGCCATCTGGGACTTACCACAGACATTAAGGAAAAGGAAATGGTAACGAGCAAAAAATTGCGGGCATTAATATCCACCTCCAAAATCGGTGAAGTGAACAAAATTGCTTCATGTGTTGGGAGCAAGTTCTGTGATTTTAGGTACCTGCGAGTGCTGGATTTGTCGAAATCTATCTTCGAAGTGTCTCTTGCTTCCCTACTGGAAAAGATAGGAAACCTAAAGCACTTGTCATGCTTCAACTTAAGCAATACCCACCCATTGACTCAAGTTCCTCAAACATTAGAGAAACTCCATAACCTTCAGATATTGGATTTAAGTTACTGTCAAAGTCTTAGATCTCTTCCTCCTTTTGTCATGACTTTCGAGAACTTACTGGTGCTGGATGTAAGTCATTGTGGATCCCTAGAATTTCTGCCAAGAGGCTTGGAGAAGCTCTCAAATCTTCAAGTTCTGTTAGGATTTAAGCCTGCTAGAGTGGAAGGTGAAGGTTCTAGATTCTCCGAGTTAAGAAGCTTAAGTCAGTTAAGGATACTGGAACTGCAACTGACTCGAGCTGATGAAATTGATGATGGTGAGACTGATGCCTTGACTGGCTTAAAAGAGATGCAGATTTTGACAATAAGTTGTTTCAACAGTTTTGAGAGTGATAAACTCATATCAAAACTTGAGAAAATTTGCCCACCACTGCAGCTACACGAGTTGTCTCTTAAATTTTACCCAGGAAAAATCAGCCCACATTGGCTTAATCCGGCTTCTCTGCCTATGTTACGGTATCTTTCAATGTGTGGAGGGAACCTAGCACAATTGAACAAAAGTTTCTGGGGAATTGATGAGACTACTTGGAAAATCAAGGGCTTGAAGTTGGATTCACTCTCTCATTTGAATTTGAAGTGGGAAATGATTCGAAGAGTGATGCCATCCTTGAGCACCGTGCATGCTTGTTGGTCTCCCGAATTGATATCTTTCCCAATAGAGGGTGTTGGTTTCAGAGGCGGTGTGTGGAAGGAGGTTCGGAATAGCTAAATCAAATCAAGAGAAAAACAGAAAAAGATGTTCTTGATTGCCAGGTATAGAACATTGAAGCTATATATCTTATTATCTTTGAGCTTTTCTGGTGAAATATCATACTATGTCATTTTTTTTTCTCTTTGATGCATTTCCATCTTATAAATATAAATTTTCTATTCATGATTGTTTAAAATTGATTTACAGAACGGGATTTCTTCCTCATTGGGGTTTTGTTGTAATTGTATGCCAGAGTGCATTCTTCATGTATGTTAAACATGTTTACAGTAAAGTATGGCTTTGTCCAAAGTGTGCGCCTTTAATCTATACGTGTCTTGTAGCTTCTTTCATAAACTAATTTCAGTAAGACTGCATAAAGTTGATTCAATACCCTGCATGAGGCCATGAACTATGAAGCATCAAAGCAATTAATGCTGGAGCTCAAAACAGTATATATGTGCTTCTACTAAATTGATTAGCTTTGCAATTTTAGTCTAATGATTGCCTCCCAAGTCCTAAGATGGATAGTTTTCAGCATATACATGCCATATATTAAGACAGCACGTTCACAGGGAATCAGGGAATTCTAGTAGTAATGACAGAGACGTATTTTTAGACTTGTAGCTAAACTGTATCGAATAGACTAGCTGGAAAAACTCGAAAACAACAGAAAAACACACACCCTCTGATTTATCTGTCCTCTATTGCGTAGAGTTTAGACGGCAAAAGAAAAAAAGAACTGCAAAATCCAACTAAGCTTTTCTTACCTTCTGTATTCATTGTTCTGTAGGAGGCTTCAGCCTGGCTAGCCTCTTAATTCTGTCGTTGTCATTATTTTCCAACATTCCCTGAAAAAAGAGAAGGCAAATTGCTTGCTGACATTAGAGTATGAAAATTCCATTTTGAACCTGTCTGAACCCAAATCTCACAACATCAAAGAAAGAGCCTAACACACATAACACACAATAGTAGTGCCCAATTGCATGGGCGTGCGAATTAAGTGAAGGGAACATTAAAGTTATGTTTGCGTCAAAGGAAGATATGAATATTACCTTCCAGAAGATCTCGTCAAGGTGCAAACATATTCTTCCATACTTGTCCAGAAAACGGCTCTCAGATGGAGGTTTTCCACAGGCATCCTTGATAGATGTTGTAATGGCACGCATAACTTCCGACACTTCAGAAAAATAGAGTTAGCATTTAGAATGAATGCAGGTTAATCGCAATCTCTAACCATGTTGAGTTGATTAACCAGACGTGTAAATTTTACAAAGACAGTAGGAAGCTTAGCTCGGTGATTACTTACGTGTAAGTTCATCATATTCATCCTTGCCAACAGCGTAGATGCTCACATCTCCGAACAGTGTGTAAACGATATACACTGATCTGAAAATGGAAAACACTGCACCATCATGAGAGAAATAAAAACGTGAAAGACAACACATAACCCATTGCAACAAGAGCTAAAGTGATCATAAGTCAAAATTTAAAACATGAAAGACAGCATTCTAAGAACAGTACTTAAAATCACCCCATCATGAGAAGAAACATGTAAATAATTGTTAAGAAGGATTAGTTTTGAAATCGAGTGCTTTAACATTAACATGCAAAAAAGATTTTGCGAGCAATGTCGAAAATACAAACTTATGGTGTGCAATGAAATGCTCTTCATGTTTGGCACCCTTGAGGTTAGTTTGGCCAAGCTTGGCTAAGAAAGAACGCCAATGCAACCGCTCCTCTGATGGCACACCATTAAATCTATCAATACAGAAATTCGTGCATAAATTAGCATTTCAAATCTTTAAATAACTAATTACTTCATTAATACAGAATTGATAGTCATGGCTTTAATAATGTAATGTTATTGTAAGTAATTTGATTTAGTTAAATGATTTCGGATGAAGGAGGGCATTATTTATGCCTTGATGCAATTAGTTATGCAGAAAAAAAAAAATTGAATTAAAAGCATAAAATTTCAAGTGAGGGAGGAAAAAAAAGAGTACCTCTCAACTAAGATGTTGGCTTGAGGGTTTGTGATTAACACAGCAAGAATCATTTTAGTTATTCTGATCTTCTATTCAAAAATCAAAATTCCTTCTTTCCATGAGTATTATGTTATTTTTTTGCTTTTTTCTCTTCTTTTGGGAGTCAAGAAATCATAACAGTTTCCATAATTTGTGGCAACAATTTCTGTATTAAATATTTTTATTCAATTTTTATGTGGGCAAAATTTATTGTCAAATTAAATGGTTCTTTCTTGTCAAATTAAAAATTAAATAAATACTTGTAATACAAATTGATCACTATAGTTTTTTTTTTTTTTTTTTTTTTTTTTTTTTTTTTTTTTTGATAGTGACAACAAAGTAAGAAAAAAACCTAAACAACTTTAAAAGACCAAAAAAAACACTTCCGAGCACGAGCCTTTTCAACCAACCAATATGCAGGAGACACCAATTTCCTAGGAACCTTAAGAATTTTACAAGCCACAAAGGTAGACAGAAGAGCTCGAATATCCCGAATCAACCTCGTCCCGAAATTGATCACTATAGTTGGTACTACTGCTGTGGCTTGTGAGGACCGTGACAGCTTGTTTACCAAGCATCCGCGCCAAAGAGTCTCTTGTATTACCCGTCTCTTGAAAGTTTCCACCACCTGACTCCTAGGAAATGAACATTGATAGATCCACTCGAATCAATCACCCTCAACAGGGGTAGCTCTTAGAGACTAATTTCGGTTAATCTGCTAAATCGCAGAATCCGCAATTCTGCAATGGTCTCTGGTTGGCAATGGCTAGTGGCTGTAGCAATCTCCATATTATCATTCATACCATTGAAGAGTCAACTCCTGAATGGAGACATTTGAAGATATGCAACATTACATAAACCACAACTATACATAAACGTAGAGGAGCATGAACCTTTCTCATTTGAAATTTTACATCAGTTTTCTGCTTATTGCTAATATAGTACAGACAACGGAGTACACAGATGTGTTATGAGCAGAATTCAAAGAGAGTAAATCTTTTATAATTGATGTTATTACAATTCTTGTTCTGCATTCTAAAGCAGTGAAGTTTGCATAATGAGGTAGTCCGCAAGGACAAAGAAATATACATGCCCTACAAAACTATAGAGACATGGAAATAGCTACAGTCGATGAGACGACGACTTCAGGTTTGCTAACAGATGTCTCTTCCTCACTTTTACAGGATCTCACTCGAACTAACTTGGAGGGAGTGAAACAGCCTGGCTGAGCCTGACAGTATCCAGGTTCCAGGACATTAAGCTTTGATCTTCAAGGGGAAGCTTTCTACAGCAGACCTAATAGTAGGATCATACAAACCGATGAATTTCCAACTTTGGATTATGTCAAATCTGTTCAGTGAACAAACAGTAACAACCATACAAAATTTGAGTGGATATTGAAATGCAGGAAGACCATATGAGAAGTTATACATTATACAAAGAAATAATAGCAAAAATAAACAAAATTCTAAGAGTATATACGAGTATCAATCTAGCATCATAAAAAGGATTACCAGCTGCTTTTCCAGTTCTTTAATTTTGTATTTCCTACAGTGCTGCAACCACACACTAGACTGCTTGCAATTGACAAAATTAGTCCGTTTTTCAGACTGCATAGCACAGACCTAGACTAATCATCGTCATCCTCAATTACCCTTCTTGACTTGAAAATTTGCAGTAGCGAAGTCATACACGGTCAAATGGATGGAAAATTTGCACATGAACTGCAAAAATCCACAGCTTTAAATATTAACTCTGGCCATATTTTAATTAAAGAGATGCACTTTATCAGTCACAGGGATATAAATTATGGTAATTATAGATATGAAGGATATGAAACTTGCCTGACAGAACAGCCAACAGAAGGATCTCAATAAGATGTCATTAACATTGACCTCCTAACACATGTTAAGACACTGCAAAAGTACTTGAAGATCCCTTTGATATAAGCAAGTGATGGGTGAACGCCAAAACTGTAGCTCAAACCCTGCAGAACACAAAACATAGAAGAATAAAGCATGATCAAGAAGACATCCAATAGTAACTCAATATAAGTATCATCCCCAACACCAAGTTAATAGAGTTGAACATGAAAGACAACTACTTGGACAAAAGAAAATCCAACCATACAACTGGTATAGATTTCATATTCAACAAATGATGCCGGTCCTATTGGTAAACCTTTGCAACCTCATTATTGTCGTATAAATATCATCTACCTCTAAACGAAATGTTAAAAAACCGACAAAAGGAAATCCATGAACCATATGATGTACATGCCAGATTCATTATCCATTGACCTCATTATAAAGATAAAAATAAAATAAATAAACAATTAAAAAAAATATAAATGTGCAGTGACCTAAGCTGAGCTGGGCTGCTGGCTAAAATGTACATCCCAAGGATATCATTTTCTTCTTTATCAGATCATACATAGATTAAAACCACTTCCACTGAAAGTAAAACATGCATATGTGAGCACTTATACAGGGTCCATAAAATTCTCTCATATATTACTCCTTTATATGTAAAATTCAGCCAGCTGAGGGTCATGTAAAACATGCAAATCCAGAGCGATCACGCAAAACATGCAAATCAAATCTAGTATGGATTGCTCAATTACTACTTCAGTCAATTTTTCGTGGATGCAAGTTCTAGTTCACAAGTTTTTTCAAGAAGCACCGTATATCACTCTAAAGTCATGTTCAAATGACCTAATCAGTCATTTAACTACACTAGCACAGTTATAGAGATGCAATGTAGCAAGCAATCAAGCAATCCGCAGAGTCTAAATATTGTTCCTTTCCCAATTAAATTCCCAACCAGGAATAGCAAAGTCTGATTTTCTAAATGAGTACAGCCAACCACTCAGCTGTTTTTCAAGAAAAAACAAGGCCTATAACAGTTACTTAGTATTATATATTTCTGATTTGTAAGCATTCACAACATAAAAATGTTTCAAGCGTATTTACAGAATCAACCAATACATTCTTGACTCAATAACTTTCTTAGAATATCTTGTGTGAATCTAGTTAGATTTATCACAACTATGAAGCACCAGAAAGAACTCAGTTCCGGACTTCCAGGCAGAATAATAGGGAAACATAGACAGGCAAGAAAACAAAAATGTGTAAAAGGGAGCAGCAGACCTCATTGAAGATGAATTTCTTGAGTGGATGATCATTACTGTTCAACACTCAGCAAGCTCAGTTATTCAATCCCGGAGTCTTCCTACTCTCTCTTTAAGACTAAATTTCTTCTTCATCACAGGGGCCACTTCTGATACAGTGTCATTTTGACTTCTTATTTTGCTGAGCTCGTAATCAAGTGTGAATTTATCAGTCATAGCATCAGTCTTCTTCTCCACTTCTCCTGCAGCTGCCTTCCTTAGCAAGGGACCCAATAACAAATCAAGCATGTCTCGGCCAGGTTCACGAGTAGTACTCGGATTAATAAAGCTTCCTTCACTGGATAAAGGCTTGGTCACAGAAGAGCCTGAAGAAAGTGGCTGATTGGTAACCATCTTAACTTCTGCGTTCAACGTGAGATTATTCTGTTTAGAATAGCAGAAGTATAGAGAATGTTTTTAGGGTTAATTTTTCTGTGTATTACTCTGTAGAAGATTGGTACATTTATACAGGAGGAAACAGAGAAAAATAAGGAAACTGTTATACAAGATATATGCCTAACATAATTAGTCATATTCTGTTCCTATAATTAAGGAGCTAAATATGACTATTTCCTACACTTCCCCTCAAGTTGGGCACTCGGAATCCCAATGCCTAACTTGCGCAAAGTATTACTGAAGGCTTCAGTACTGACAGCTTTTGTTAGGATATCTGCCAACTGATCCTTTGATCGAACAAATGGAAGTTTGACGATCTTATCTTCTAGCTTGTCTTTGATGAAGTGTCGATCAATCTCAACATGTTTTGTTCTGTCATGCTGAACAGGATTTCCAGAAATACTTATTGCTGCCTTGTTGTCACAAAACAATTTACAGGCTGTTTTCTGAGGAAAACCGAGCTCATTTAACAGTTTTCTAATCCACAGGATTTCAGTTATCCCTTTCACAATTCCTCTGAACTCAGCTTCTGCACTTGACAAGGCTACTACTTTTTGCTTCTTGCTTCTCCAAGTGACAAGGTTTCCTCCTACCAAGGTGAAGTATCCAGAAGTGGATTTCCTTCCATCCCGGTCCCCGGCCCAATCTGCATCGGTGTAAGCAATTAAATCGAGGTTATCATTTTTGCCAAAATAAATCCCGGTGCTGCTTGTACCCTTTAGATATCTCAGGATCCTCATTACGGCTGTCATGTGATGTATTTGAGGGAGATGCATGAATCTACTTACTACCCCTACTGCATATGCGATATCTGGTCTTGTGTGGGCTAGATAGATGAGTTTTCCCACAATCTTCTGATATTGTTCCCTATTGGTTGCCTTTGCCCCTTCTACGATATGAAGACCATGATTTGCTACAATTGGAGTGTCAGCCGGCTTACATCCTAACATTCCAGTTTCAGCTAAAAGATCGAGAATATACTTTCGTTGATGAATAAAAATCCCTTGCTTAGATCTTAGGACTTCTATACCAAGAAAGTATTTCAGGTTTCCCAGGTCTTTCATCTCAAATTCTTGAAACAACTTCCCTTTCAAGGCAGCAATTTCTTCCTCATCATCTCCGGTGATGATCATATCATCTACATATATGATTAGACAGGTGATCTTCTGGTTTGCCCTTTTTATGAATAAAGTGTGATCAGAATTACTCTGGCTATATCCGAACTTCTTCATAGCCTTAGTAAACCTTCCAAACCAAGCTCTTGGGGACTGTTTTAAACCATACAGGGCCTTCTTCAACTTGCATCCTTCTCCAACCTCAAAATCATGAGAATATCCTGGGGGAGCTTCCATATAGACCTCTTCTTCAATGCTTCCATGAAGGAAGGAATTTTTGACATCAAACTGATACAAGGGCCAATCTTTATTTGCTGCTATAGAGAACAACACTCGTATCGTATCTATCTTGGCTACCGCGGAAAACGTCTCTGAATAATCGATCCCATAAGTCTGAGTGTAGCCCTTGGCCACCAATCTTGCTTTGTATCTTTCAATAGTTCCAGCTGCCCGGTGCTTAATGGAGAACACCCATCTACATCCCACCTTCTTCTTTCCTCTAGGCAGGATACATTTTTCCCATGTCTGGTTCTTTTTCAAGGCAACATACTCATCTTCCATAGCTTGTCTCCACTTCTCATCTTCAAGAGCTTCTTCCACGGTTTTAGGAATGGTTGTGGAGTATAGGGAGGCGGTGAAGGCAACAGCTGTGTTAGACAAGTTTTCATTGCTGATCTTTTCTATGGGGTATTTAGACCGTTGGTCTTCATATTCCGGGTCATATCTTTTGGGAGGAACACCTCTCGTGCTTCTGGGAGGTAACTCATATCTGTTTAGACAATTTTCACTAGGAACAGATACAGAGTCAGTAAGAACAGTACATGATTCATGGTTTTCAGAGTTTACCTCAACTGATATTGACTCAGGATGCTCAGTGGTCGCCATTGGAGTGGATTGAAGAGAAGGAGCTGATACTGACGTTTCAGTGGCAACATCGGTGGTATTGCCTACTTGTGTTGGAGGGTCATGGTCCATCATTTCTGGATATATTGACCAGCTAAGGTCATCACTCGTAGTCTCCCCCTGAAGCTGGGTATAGTAATAGGAGTGTTCAAAGAACTCACAATCAAGAGTGGTGTAGATTTTATTTTGAATGGGATCATAGCATTGGTACCCTTTTTGATTAACCCCATACCCAATAAAAACGCATTTAATGGCTCGTGGTTCAAGTTTATTTCTAACCCTTTTTGGAAGATGAACATAGACAACACATCCGAACACCCGAGGAGGTAAAGAATGATAGGATGGAATGGAAACATGGGAAGAAAGAGTGCCAAGAGGTGTTTGGTAGGCAAGAGGTTTTGTAGGTAGTCGGTTGGTTAAATATGTGGCTGTGGCAATAGCTTCTAGCCAAAAATGGACAGGAACATGGGATTCTAACATGATGGCTCTAGTAATTTCAAGAAGGGTTCGGTTTTTCCGTTCAGCTACCCCGTTTTGTTGGGGAGTATCCCGGCAGGTGGTCTGGTGAATAAGGTCGTGATCAGAAATAAACTGTTTCATATCCAGGTTTATGTATTCTCCCCCGTTATCAGATCGGAGGATTTGGGGATGGGCATCGAATTGAGTACAGATCATGTTGTAGAAATTTATAAACACATCATACACTTCAGATTTATTTTTTAGAAAATAAACCCAACTCATACGGGTGCAATCATCCACAAACAAGACAAAATAAGAATAGTTATGAAAAGCAAATTCAGGTGCAGGACCCCATACATCAGAATGAATTAAAGTAAATGGTCTAGCAGCATGAGTCAAACTAGGAAAGTAAGAGTGTTTATGGCTTTTTGCAAGTACACATGCTTCACAATCCAAAACAAAATCAATGTCCTTAAAAGAGGGAAATAATCGTTTAAGATAACCGAAAGATGGGTGACCTAGCCGTCGGTGCCACATCCAGATCTGATATTCCGGTGACCCATGAGCAAGCAAAGCGTTACCCTGTTGAGTCGCCTCGTCCACATAGTATAGGCCTCCTCGTTCAATACCACGACCAATGATCCGCCCTGTCTGAGCATCCTGTACAATACAATCAGAAGAAGTCATTAGAATTGTACAGTTTAGTTCCTTGGTTAATTGACTAACGGATAAGAGTTTGTGAGTAAGACTCGGAATTAAGAGACAATTTTTTAAATGAATTTCTGATGTAATATCTACATCTCCGGCCTGAGTAATTGGAATAAATTCCCCATTTGCAGTCTGAATCTTGGTACGGGTAGTGGATTTGGAGGAATGAAAGTCGGACGGGTCGTAGGACATAGTGTCTGTGGCCCCACAGTCAAAAATCCAAGTGGATTTATTGCACATGAGGCCCAAACCGTAAGTTGTATGAAGGGAAGGAGTGTATTGGGCTTTAGTGGGTTGGGCTTCTGATTTAAAAGGAAAAAAATGAGGGGTACAGGGTGTTTGAGGGTTTCCGGTTTTTATGTTGTGGGTTTCATTTGTTGCCTCACAGAAAGTTTTAGAGGAAGCTTCCTCTAGAAACCTTCCATGTCCTTTTTCCGTCAATTCCTCCGTTTTCAGCCATGGTTCACCGGAAAATCCGGTGAACCCATCCTCGCTACTCGTACCTGTTCGCCTGTCAGTGACGGTAGTAGGTGGGTCCCCACTGGTATTGGTCGGTTCGCCTTCTCAGATGGCGGCATTAGCCTTGCCGCCGGTCTTTGTGGCCTTGGTGGCGGCTTTGCGCTGTCTTAGGTCCTCCCACCATTCTGGGTAGCCGATGAGCTTAAAACACCCCACCTTGGTGTGTTTTGTCCCCCCGCAATGGCTGCACTTTAGGTGGTTTTTATCCTCTCGCCGGGATGAGGAATCCGAACGGCGTTGAGCGACGAGACCACTTCCAACCTCTTAGGGACCTCGTCCCAGTGATGAGTCGCCGGTCATTATACCGCGACGGGCAATTTCCCGTCTGATAGAGGCATACGCGGCATCAATGGTTGGAAGGGGATCTAAATACAGAATATCTCGTTTTTCCTTGTCAAGCGAGACATTCACACCGGCCAAAAACTGATACAACCTCTGTCGTTGTATAAGCGAGTTAAACAATGTGATGTCCTCTGCGCATTTCATCGGGGTTGGGCATTCGTCTATCAATTTCTTTCCAGAGGGTATTTAATTTGCTAAAATACACCTCTATAGTGTCAGTCCCTTGTTTCATAGAAGCAGCCTTCGAATTCAGATCATAGATCTGCAGTTCATCTCTCCCGCTACTGAGGAGAGTCTCAATACCTTTCCATAAATCTCGGGCAGTTTTATAGTCCAAGAACTGGTTTACAAGGTCTCCGTCAATATTCTCAATGATCCATGAAAGAACCATCGAGTCTCTTTGAGCCCATTGCTGGTACTCTGTGTCGTCTGGTGAAACGGGGTTGGCGATGATGTGATTGAGCCTTCCCCGGCCACCAATCGCTATCTGCATCAGTTTATACCATTTGGTGTAATTGGTGAAGTTCAGTTTTTCAGCGACACGCACTGTTTGTGAGGTCCCTGTTTCGGTGTTGGTTGGGTTTTTGTTGAGTTTTTGAAACATTTGAAACATTTGTTCCATTTGTTCCATAGAAATAAGTTGGTTGGTGTTTTCCGGTGATTCTTCCATCACAGGTAAGTTACGGTAGATGATGAGCACCAGAAAAAGAACGATCTCCCGAGGATCGACCTTACGGCTCTGATACCATGTTTAGAATAGCAGAAGTATAGAGAATGTTTTTAGGGTTAATTTTTCTGTGTATTACTCTGTAGAAGATTGGTACATTTATACAGGAGGAAACAGAGAAAAATAAGGAAATTGTTATACAAGATATATGCCTAACATAATTAGTCATATTCTGTTCCTATAATTAAGGAGCTAAATATGACTATTTCCTACATATTCTTCTCCAAAACTATCTCAGAACCAGATGTAATTATAGGTTTGGTCTCTGGTGCAAATTCCATCTTTTTTGACTTATGACACTCCATCTTATCAGCCTCTAAATACTGCAAATACATGATGAAAATAATAAGCACAGATCTAATATAATAAGAAGTGAACCACAAGAGCATATGACAAAACTCCAAGATCTTGCCCGCACCAGAGAGAGAGAAAGAGCGAGGAGGGAATCAAATGTAAGCAACCAAATAACTGCCCATGCTGAAAGGGTTTATTAATGTAAATAAATAATTAATAAGAACTATTCAATGGATATTTAATTTAGACTATTGAACAACCCAAATGCCAGCCAACTGGTCTACATACTCATCTATTTCACTACTAATAAGAAGAGATGGATAGTTTGTTTGGATACAAATTCAGTTCATAGTAATCCAAAATTTTTAATACAAGCAAATTAGATATTCTTCCAGTGTAGTTGAAACTATTAATCGATGATTGATGTAGATTTTAGTATACTAACGAGTAACAGGTAACATCTAGTATATAAATTGTATAATTATACATGGTACAAATCTTAAGGGGGCAATACCTCTTCAGCAATGCTTACTAGATCTTCCACCGTAAGCTCATTTTCACTTGGACTAGATTCTGCTGTTCCATTTTGAACTTCTTCCGTTAAATTTTTTAAGCGCTTCTTCCTGGGAACATTTTCTCGAGCTCTTTTTCTCACTTCACCATCTACTTTTTTCTCTATATCACTTTCAAGAAAGTCATCAACTCGACCTTCACTATGCTTAGTTGGCATTCTTTTGCTATTACTTTCTCTACATGGTTTAAGCGAACATGGTTCATCTTCATGAAATTTTTCTTCTTGGCCTTCATCATGCTTGTTTAACTTTCTTTTTCTTGTTCTTGTTTCACATTTTTTAAGCAAATTCAATTCATCCTCAATCAATGGAACCCCTGCGTCATTCTTTTTTGCCTTAATTTTCTTTTGGGGCTCGACAGCTTTGGTATGAGGCTTTACAGAACCTTCTATGTTTTCTTCTTTTGTCTCTGAAATACTTGCTTGCTCAGTAGCAGTAGTTCTCATCATCCATGATGGCAACTGTCGTTTTCCTCCACCATCCATGTTTGAAGAAGAATTTTCAGTCTGAAATAAAGTTCTACACAGGCAAGAAATGAAACATTTTAACCAACTTAATGGGATTGCAATTTTACAATTGACCTTACAGAGAATTCTGAATAGATTATAATACACTTAGCAAAGTTTTTTCCCTCTCTGACAGGAGGAGGGAAAGTAAACGCATTCTTTAATCTTTAATAAAGACGTTAAATGAGGCTTTGCCTGAGATCAGTTAGTAGCTATTATTGTATGAACAATTTTCCCTCTTTCTTCAAAAGAAAATCTGGTCCTTACACATCTAAAACTGATGCATCTATCCAATCCTCTACCCACCCCACCTCACCTCAACCCACCCCACCCCACCCCACCCCCAACCCCAACCTCCAACCCTGCGCACACAATTTTTATGATACAAAAGTGTTCATAAATACTCCCTCCGTTTTTTTTATAAGCCAAAGTTACTATTTTCGTCCGTTTTTTTTTATAAGCTAGAGTTCCATTTTTGGAATTCAATTTAATATATATCTTTACCCACTAATATCCACACTCTTTCTTACTTTATCATTTCTCACTCTTCCAATGGTCCCCGCTCCCTCTCACACCCCTTTTCAATAAAATAATAACATTATCTACCCCACTAACATCTTATTTTATTAAACTACCTAAAACTCCGCGCAATCTCATCTCTAGCCTATAAAAAAAATGGAGGGAGTACTATTTACCCATGAACCCAATTAGGCAATTAGGCGCAGAGGTAATTTCTTCAGATGTATATTATCCCCACAAAAATCCACTGATTAACCCTTCACAAAAACTAGGGCCACAGGCCACAGCATCCTTCCAATGATCACTGAAACCTAAGGCAAAGAGTCATAAGAGCTTCAAGAATCCTATCAAGACAATCCATAAACTTGCTAGTTTCATTCATCGAATTTCTCTCACATTCCACATAAAGTCATGATATATCCCATTGAAACTTCCTGATTTTGAACACAATTATTTCATAATTTTTTTTCATGATACAACTATACAAAAACAAAGCCATTTTCCTGAATTTTATAAAAGCATTTGATTATGCAAAGCCAAAACTAAAGATTCACAAAGGCCGGAAAGAAACTTTTTAAAAATTCAATCCCAATTACAAGAAAGCTGAAACTACAAAAGAATCAAATCCCAATTGAAATACCAACATAGAACTTACAAGAAAACTGAAATTTAAGCCTAAATTTGAAATTTAAACACACGATCAATATATAACCTATAATTATAAATTTTTAACTGAATATATAACCGTAATAAGAAATCGGAAAAGGGGCCAACTTTGTCATAAAAATTCTGCAAAAGCAACCCTAAATTGTTTCCCAATTGGCAATCAGGGAGGAATTAAAAAATAACCATTGATCAAATTCAAGAATTACAATGATGAAGAGAGATGGTACTAGTGTTACCTGATTTAACCGTCAAACGTGTAGAATCTTTAGGTGTTTTCTTCACTCTTGAGGAAGATCACAGCCCTTTCGTGAGCTCATGAGTCATTGCTTTCTTTTTTCTTTTTTATTTCAAATTGCAATATTCGTATATTTCAATTTAAATTGATAATTATTTTATTTCTTCCTAAAAAATAATATTATGTGTTTGAGAAAAAAATACAAATGTGAAAGTTCACGTAATCACATGTGGTATTTAGATCAATTATATGCTTAAAAGTACAATAATGTCTAATATTTTATTGTAAAAGTTTTACTATAAATTGAGACTTGATGTAGTACTAAATACTACAACATTTCACTTATTCTATCTTTACCTTCTTTTCACTCAAAATTTCTCTATCAGTAATTTAACACGTTATCAGCACCAATTCCTAGTCAGGTATATTTATACCTACTTCTCAAAATTATAACAAATAAATACTATCTACTTCTAAATGTTTTGAGGAGTATGTTCTATAGTTGCCTATATTTTGGGATCTTATATACCAGAAACTCAAACATTTACTATATTAAAACAACGGTGGAGAAATTCTCTTATTTATGAATTCATTACTATTCTCCCTTGTTTTATTCATGTTGATGTTTAATTCATGCATGTTTATATTACATGCTCATCTTTTACGTAAAATTTGATTTTAGTAGTAACTTTGCATGCATATTATTAACTAAATTGATAAAAAGATGCAGTCTTTTTATACTTATTATTTTTCTTTCTTTTACATACTTTTTGTGTTTCTTTCCGTTTTCGAAC
The DNA here is from genome assembly GCF_001683475.1 of Chenopodium quinoa. Lineage (NCBI taxonomy): Eukaryota > Viridiplantae > Streptophyta > Magnoliopsida > Caryophyllales > Amaranthaceae > Chenopodium > Chenopodium quinoa. The sequence goes on along the minus strand of NW_018743919.1, from coordinate 4,784,549 downwards.
CCATGATCTTTTATAGATATTAGGGCTCTCGGACCACTATGGCTAGCATTCCCAGTGTGATAACCTTTTACAATTATAATTATTTATATTTGGACCATAATTTTGCCAGTACATTAGACTATTGTATGATACAGTTGTACAGAATAGTAACGGATAAACCTACCTCTATAAAAGACAGATTTTCCCCCCGATTTCACCACAAACCCCTTATCCTTTCCCATTTTTTTTTATCCAAAAATCACCCAAAATTTTTCACCCCCTTCTTCTCCGATATGTTCCCCGACGACGGTAATCAAAACACCCAAAACACCCACACCTTCACTTTTGAGGAAGATAAAACAATATTTTCTTCTAATTATGGCGCTTGTAGTTCTGTTAGTAGCAGTATTAATTTTTTTCATGATGTACAAGTGAAGTTTGTTTATTTTGTCGTTTTAGTAGATTAAAAGCATGTTTTTGTTTTATTATGTTGTTTTGTTGTTATAAATCATCATTGTATAATATTACCGTTATTATTATAATTATTGTTACTACTGTTGTTGTTGCCGTTTTGCTATTTATGCGATTAATATGATTTATTTTTGCCTAAATATATAATTACTCACAATAATAAACCAAGGGGGAGAAAAGAACTATATTATTTATGGTTTATTATTGTTAAATAAATTTAATTATCATGTGTTTCATTAACAAACTATAAATATGGAAGAATTAAACATATGTGTTGTACATATGATTTATTATTATAAACTAATTATCACGTGATTTGTTGTAGTTAAAATGGGAGATCTTATGAAAAGAAAATTTAGCATCCTAGATTTATCTAGAAAGAAATTTTTGGAATGGAAAGTGGATGCCATGATGAATTTGAAAGCTCAAGGGTTGGAGCACACTATTAAAGATAATAAAAGTCCCTCTGGTCAAACAACTGATACTACCACATCTGCAATGACGTTGTAAAACCTGTTACTGAACAAGAAAAGGCAAAAGCCTTAGTTTTACTAAGGCATCATTTACATGAAGGCCTTAAAACTGAATACATGATGGTTGAAGATCCCAAAGAATTATGGGATTGCCTTAATGAAAGATTTGGACACCACAAAAGGGTTGGTGCTCCTTCCTAAGGCATTATTTGGCTGGACAAATTTACGGTTCCAAGATTTCAAATCTGTAATTGATTACAATTCAACCATACATGAGATAGTATCTACATTGAGATATTGTGATCATCCAGTCACCGATGAACAGATGATTGAAAAAACACTCACTACCTTTCATGCAAGCAACATACTTTTGCAAGAACAATATCGTGAAAGAGGTTTCAAAAGGTTTAATGAATTAATGAGTGTATTGCTTGTTGCGGAACAAAATAGTGATCTTTTGTTGAAAAATCATAATCTTAGACCAACTGGGTCTTTGGCCACTCATCATGAGGCAAATGCAACAAGTTCTTATCCACCGAGACAAATGCTGCACGAAGAGGTGGACGTGGACATTACAATGGCTGTGGAAATTATCGTGGACGAGGCAAGGACGCGGTAGAAATAATTTTTAAAGAAACAATAATTTCAAAAAGTCTGAAAAACAGAAGGGACAGTCATCTGGAAGCCACAAACAAACTCCTTCAAAAGGAAAAGACACATGTTACAGATGTGGCATGACAGGGCATTAGGGACGTACTTATCGTACGACCAAACATTTGGTAGACCTTTACCAGGCTTCTGTAAAAGGCAAAGAGAAAAATGCAGAAGCAAATTATGTTAATGAAGAAAATGCTCCATGTCCTACCCTTGATGTGTCCGATTTTTTCATGGACAATGCTGATATTGGAAATGATTGCATCTTTGGAGAAAATAACAATGCTTAGATAACCCATCTACTAATGTAATATATACTATGTTTTAATGTATTTTCTGTTATGTACTGTATTTTAAATGTCTAGTCATGTATTTTTAATTTCTATCATCAATAAAAGTTTGTATGATATTATTCTAAACTAATCTGATCTCATATTTATTTTATGAAGATATGGATATGCCTGAAGTTGGTTCTGAATATAAGTGCCTTTTGGACAGTGGAACAACACACACTTTCTTGAAGGATAGAAAATATTTTTCACAACTAAAGTTGTTTCAGGCAAATGTAAACACTATTTCCGGGTCAGCAATGTTGCTTGTTGATTTTGCGACGCTCGGTCTCGACGCCCTAGGCTCGATATCCGACGTTTGTGTTCGTAATACTCTAGTGACTCATCAAATCCTTCGGATTGATTCGTCGGTTCGGATCGGCAGTTCGTTTGGGTTCGACCCGAAGGGTTCAGTTAAGACCAAGTTGTAATATTAATTATTCACTAATATTACAGATCGGAAGCGGCCTCCACCCAGGCATTCCGATCACTTGATCTCACTGAAGAATTAGCTTCCTGATAATTCTGAACCCTCTATCAGAATAATACACTTGTTGGAAGGACACCATTCCTTTCACTCAAAATAAAACAACGGCTCCCTGCAAAACAACGGAAGCTCCGGGTATTCGGAGTTCCGCCTCCGACGATCAAGTTAGAAAGTGTTCAAAGTGATGTAAAAGTGCGGAAAGTAAAAGTAGATCTTCTCGGATTCCGAGATCTGGTAATTTCTCTGTTTTCGAGAGAATTGATTGTGTGTAAAAATGTACGTGTCCCCAAAATGGGGGAAATCTCCCTATTTATAGGGTCATTGGTAAGTGTGCCTTTATCTAGGTCATTCTGACCTAGATTTGGTGGGCTGCATCGCTTTGCGGCTTTCTCGGGAATTGGGCCCTAAAGGCCGTTTTTTTCCTTGTCGATTAGGAGTGCCACGTGTCAGCTGGCGAGTGGCTCTTGTTGGACCTCTTCAGGGATGACACGTGTCCCATTCTGATTGGGCCATGTGGCCTGGGTATTTTTTTTATCCAAAACACTTATCCTCTTCTTATTTTCCTGATTTTTTTTTTAAAAAAAAAAACAAAAAAAAAAACTCCTAAACGATTCAATCCCCTCACAAAGATAAGTATCAATTTTCATTTGTGTCTCTTGGGTTTCACTAAATTTCATTATACTCCCTCTCTAACTTTTCAATTACACAAATAAATTAATAATAGTTTATCTTCCCCCCTCTATAACTTTTTACTCTTTCTCTATTTACCCTAACTCTACCATTTCTCTCCTTCACCCTAAATTACAATTCATATCAAGTAATTAAAAAAAAAATTTGTCAAGATGTATACAAACTTTTAAAAAATAATAGCGGTATTGAATTTAAGGGAGCAATCAAAGGTATATTTTCTCAACTGTATTTACAATTCGGTTTTTTTTTTCCAATTTTTTTTTTTTTTTTTTTTTTTTTACTTTTTTGTTGTTTTTGTATTTTATCATTTTTTAACAAATTGTGGTTTAGAATTTTGTCTAGTTTTTTATAAAACTTTGTATAATTTTTTTTTTCCTTTTTCAATGTTTAAGATAAGTTTTTCTATTAATTTTAATATTTATTTTATTTTATCATGTGTTAATTTTTTTTTTCAGATCTCGATTTTTATCAAGTTTATTTCAAAATTTCACTTAGATTTTTTAAAAGATTTGCATAATTAATTTTCTTTAATTTTATAATGTTTAACGATCGATTTTTTTTAATTCTATTTTCAATATTCTTAATTTTGTTATATATTTCCTTTTATTTTTTTAAGATCTCATTTTTTTTTACTTTGTTTTTGTCTATGATTTTCGATTATTGTGTTTTTAATACCATTTTTGTAAATTTGAACTAGATTTGCAAAACAATTTTTTTATTTGATCTAATTTTAATTATGCTTTTAAATTGTTTAAAAAAAAAATTATGCCTTTTGTTTCAGGTGTTTTTGGTCCCTCGGGAGAGTTACAATACGGAGTATGCGCGCCTGACTTTTATACCTGCAAAACCACGAAACTCCGGTTGGGTGGAGTTCCGCCTCCGACGATCAAGTTAGTATGACTCCGGATGAGAAAACGTGTGGAAAGTAAGATGAATGTTTCTCTCTGATTCAGGGAGATTCCGCAATTAATATTGCTCGGGTTTTGTGTATGTATTTGTGAATGAATCATAAATGAGGATTTTTCCCCTATTTATAGTGAGGGAGGCATGTTCCCTGATTAGGGTTTTGATGCCACGTGTCAGCATCCGATTGGATCATGTTGGGCCTCTGGTAGGTTGCCACGTGTCATTATACTACTGGGCCACGTGGCATAGGGTATTTTTACCCTAAACATTTTCTCCTCACAGGTGTGACGTGGCGTAGCCACGTGTCATTTGTGACAAGTGTCAAGCACAGGGGAGGCGATGGTTGATTTGCTTCCCGCCTCTCTCTCTTGGATTCGAATTTTGAAAAGTTGAGGCAGAAGGTGACGATTCACCTTCTGGGCTTGTCTATAAATAAAGACGCATCCCCTCTCTCCTCTTCATTTTACACATTTTGCAAAAAATTCTCTTGAGAGCTTTGATACCGGCCGCTTAATTGTGCACCCAGCTTCCTTGCTTGAACACATCCGGATACCGGTTGAGTGCTTCTTCAATCAACTCACCCAGGTATCGTCTGGCTCTAGACTTATTCTTGATTTGAGTAGAATTACAGGCAACCGTTTGGGGCACCTTAAGCCCTTTCTTTCATGCCTTGCATTTGGTAGACCCACAGACGGTTTGGACTGTCTGGGGTATCTTCAAACCATGGTCTTAAAAATAGACCCTAAGACGGTTATGGACCGTCTGAGGTATCTTCAATTAATGGACCTTCCAATAATGCATCCCATATGCCCACAGACGGTGATATACCACCTGTGGCATCTCTAATCAAAGAGCTTTTAAGGAGTTGCATTCAAAAGACCCACAGACAGTCACATTCCGTTTGGGGCATCTTTAGACAATAGCTTTCAATATCTTGCATTCAATAGACCCCCAACCGAAAATATTCTGCCTGGAACATCTTCAAACAATTGCTTATCAAACTCAATTCATAGACCCTCAGACGGCTAGGAGCCGCCTGGGGTATCTTCAAACAAAGGATCCTCAAATCAAGACCCACAGACGGCTTTGGACCGTCTGGGGTGTCTTCAGACAATTGCTTTTCGAAAATAGACCCACAGACGGTTATGGTCCGGCTGGGGTATCTTCAAACAATCGTTCTTCTAGACTTGGATCCATGGTACCCTCAGCCGGACTTAATCCGTCTGGGTTATGCCCGAGCAATTTTCTTCATAACTTGCTCATGATCTGCTCTTATAAAACCCTCAGCCGGAAATAGTCTGCCTGGGGCATTTATGAGTAATTTTCATCATATTCATATTTTTATTTGCATTCATAAGACCCTCAGCCAGTATTGTTGTCGCATGGGGGGCTTTTATGCAATTTTCATCGATCCCACCCAGGGGGTCTTTGAACAATCTCTGCAACCCAATTCACTAGGACCTCAGGCGGCCTAAATGCCGTCTGGGGTACCTTTGGGCAGGCTTCCTTGATACCGCCTGAGGTATCTTTGAGCAGGATTTTTTTATACCGCCTGGGGTATCTTTGGGTGATATTCTTCCAAAATGCCTGACTGTTTGTCTTTGTGCTTCAGGTTTTAAACGCGAACTGACTGCTCCGCCTGTGGCATTGTCAAGCCACACTTTGGAAACTCAGCACTCAAGTCTTCTTCAACCGTCTTCATATATTCAAGGTATCGCCTTTGCCCCTTTGTAACCTCTTGAGTTTACCGGTTGTATAGGTTAGAGAATAATGGACTCTCCCTATACACACACGGCATGGTCTAGGGCAGTTGTCAACCGGTCACCGGATACGGCTGAATCTAAGACTGGGGATGTCGTCTGGGGGTGTATGGAACACCCTTACTTTTCTGCGAATCCGACCGTCTCTGTTCTTGTGCAGGACAGAATGGCTCGGACAAGGAAAACGGCTGTTGACCCCGAGTACAAGTAAAATGATTCAGCCGGAACTCCGGTTGAAGATGTTCCCTTTGATCAACCAAGCGTTCTGAGTACGCCTGGTGATGAGATTCTAGAAGAATCCGGGAGTTCAAGCGGCAAAGAAACCGACTAGGAGACCAGATCATCAGATTCTACCATGACACCGGATGCCCCTCAAGATAATGAGGAGGCATACAACTGGCCTTCAATAAACAATCCAATGGAGGCGCACATGAGCGCCCGGGATGTTGTGACATTAAACGCAACACTCCCAGCATTTATGGAAAAGCGCCCGGTTGGGGAGGACTAGGAGGTTGGCGTTCCGCCGGATGATGCATCAGTCGTCTGGGAAGACGACCTTAAACATGCCGATAACTACTTCGGCTACTATGAGCTGGCGTTCAAAGTCGGCCTCCGGTTCCCCCTACACAGATGTATCAAAGCCATTTTGAGAGGCTATGACTTGGGGGTCTAGCAGCTTACACCCAACTCCCGGGTCAACATTTTAGGGTATATTGCCGCCTGCGAAATGCATGAGGTGACGCCTAGCTGGGAGGCGTTTGCCCACATGCACTACTTAAGTCGGGCACCGGGTGGCTGGGATGCGTGGTACACACTAGCTACGCATCCGGTGTATATGATGACCTTGGAGAAGCCCTCCAAGTGGACTAGCTAGAAAAGAAATCTACTACGTCTCTTCCCCATCTACGGCTGCTAATCACCAAATGTGCCGTTATAATAAGAAACCGGATCTGCTGGGAAAGAAATGCGCCCTACCTAGGATACCGACTGAGGCTTGGGATGCCATTATGAAACCGGGCTTATTTAAGAAAACCACCCAGCCTTTAGATGATGGGACACTAATCATTGTCCCCAAATTCTGGGTCCCTCATCCGGATTGGCTAAAAAACGAGGCATTTCTTTCCGCCTGCGGTCTCAGCACCTTTTGGGACAAACGTAGGTTTACTGCTTAACCGGCATGTTGTGCCGCCTGTATGATGTTTGAATTCTTCTCACATTTTTATATGTTATATTGCAGAAAAAGGATTCGAGATGACTCCTCCTGAAATGACACCGGCTAAGTCTGCAGCCGAACTAAGGAAAGAGCAGTTGGAGGCAAAACGGGCCCAACTGGCGGCCAAGGCTGGCGGGGTATATACCGGCTGATTTCTATACCGCTTGTATATCTTGTAAACAATTTTGATATTAACTTTTTTATTTCTTATCTTTTGCAGACAGGGAGCCAGAATGTGCCTCGCTCTTTTAGACCAGGGGAGGTCTAATGGTCAGGAGACCAGGGGAGGAACTTCCGCAACCGGCCTCTCATAGGCAGAGGACCTCAACCGGCCCCGCCTCGATCTCAGCCGCCGAGAGACCTACAACTGCAGGCAAAAGTCTCCAAGTCCCGGGTGGAAGCTCGGGTCCATCTGGGGCAAGATCTAAGGAGCCTGGGGTTCCTTCTAACCAGGTGCCTGCTATTGTATCTGCTCTAATGCGGCTGGGGTGGTGGCACCCCGCAGCCTGAAAATCAAGGTATGGATTTCCCTTTTGACCCCTCTGGCCGCTTGGGCCAGTTCGAGTCAAGTCTCATACTTCTCAATCAGGAGAGTCCTCTGGCGACCGGCTGAATGTAGGGGCCGCCTATGCCCAACACTTAACCAATATCTCTCATGATGCAGATATCACTTCTCGTTTTCCGGATATGCAAAACTACGCCAGGGGGATGCTGAGGACCCTTACCCGGTCTCTGAGAGAGAGGAAGTGCCGGGTATCAACCAGGTCAATCTTTACCGGATTAACTCTCTGCTTGCTGAGGTAAAAATACCGGTTGGGGTAATTTCTGGTTATTTTGTCAACAACCGGATGGGGTACTTTTGTGCAAAATTACTATTTGCTTATGCCTGAAACTAACTCTTTTTCCAGATAACCCTGCAGGCGTTGCTGAGGGTTGATGCCATGAAAACCCCCTTGCGGAAGAAGCAAGAGGAGGTAAGGGATGCCCAGAAACGGGCAGCCGAATTACTTGATGTATGTCAATACAACTCCATAGTGCTTGAAGTTAAAACTAAAGCAAGGGAGATGAAACAGGAGGAACTCATCCGGGAGCTTACGGATGCTGCTAACAAGGCCAACAAAGCTACAGAGGACCGCAAGCTCGAAATTGATCAGCTTAAAGAAGACATCAATACTTTGAAGGAGGCTGATAAGGAGAGGGCTGGTCTAAAGGACGATGTCGCCCGGCTAGGGAATGAGCTGGAACAGGCGAAAGGTGAGCTGGTGAGAACCAAAAAAGAGCACCTGGACCAGCTGTCGGTTGAACAAAACCGGCTGGTGGCCGAGAATGAGCACGACTGTGAAGCGCGCATGAAGATGGCATGGTCCTTGATCCACCCGAATACCGACTTTGCTAACTTCAACTTGAGATACACATACGCTACAAAATTATTTGATGCTCAAGTTCTCGGGCTACCACAACCGGCTTCTTTCGAGGAGTGGGCCAGCTTGGAGGAGGAGCAGGCGGCAAAAAATGTGCTGGGAGGGGCAGAAGAGGCCCAAACCCTGGAAACTCAAGGTGCCCCTACAGCCGGTGAAGACCAGCCGTCCGAGTAGCAGTAACAAGAACAACAGCAGCAGTAGCTTTTAATGAATTTTATCCGGCCTGCGAGCCGTGTAACCTTGTATCACTTTTTCTCCGGATAGGGGTCCGGCTAACATTTGAAAATTTTTAATATATACATTTATGAGGATGCCGACTATGTCGGTTTGATTTGCCAATGCTTCAATTTTTTCCAATTTCGCATTTTTTGAACTTTTTTGCTTTTGAATCTGGAGATGCGCCGGATGCATTGGTCTTTTCTGCCCCTGGATGGTTGTTTGCTGATAGTTTTTCAACTCTAAGCAGACAACCGTCTACAGGCATCTAGTTGAATAAACAGACGGTTTTTGACCATTTCGAAACAGGATTTTAACAACTGATTCTGCTAGCTATGCCAAACTAAGGGTACACGTGTACCCGGCTGCTGATTTTAACAAATTTGATTTTTTTGACAAAGGTTTGACCTTGGTTTTTAAGGCGGGTGCCGGCTGTAGTGCTTTTTGGCAAAAGCCGGTTGCTGATCAAGAGTGAACCAACCGTGTGTATTGTATTGGGGCAATAACCGGTTGTATCTTGATGCCTAACAAAGTCTTGACCTTGTTTTACAAAAATTGCGACCGGCTGTATTGCTTTTTGGCAAACTCCGGTTGCAGATCAAGATTAATTCACCGTCTGTCCTACTTTGGGGCAGGAACCGGATGTATCTTGAATTCAATAGGTCATTCGAATGACCATGGGTTATCTTTAACTTAGACTGTTAAAGCCGTTTGAGTACATGACGCGTAGAACAATGTACCACCCGAAAGGAGATGTTCTCTTTGACGAATTCACCCGGATGGGCGTCGCCGGATAATTGCTTAGGGTTAAAGCAGGCGGTAAGTTTTAAATATGTTGGCTTTGGGTCTTAAGTAGCTAAGTTAGGTACTTAGCTTCTTATTTTGAGCAAACGGGTGCCCGGTTGTGCATTACACAGGGGACTTGGGAGGTGCCCGGTTGTGCATTGCACATGGGACTTGATACAAAAAATTGAAATAAGTTATTCCTTTTATTTATTTACTCTTTACAAAAAGTATTTACAATCTCCTTAGAAGTAGTACTTTTTCAAGTTGTCTACATTCAAGGTTCTGGCTAACTGCCTGTCGTCTGGTGTTTCCAGGCGGTAGGTGCCGCCTCTTACTTCTTCAAAAATTCGGTAGGGGCCTTCCCAATTGGGGGTTAGCTTTCCTTGCTCATTTTCCCTACCGGTTGCCTCCATTTTTCATAGCACAAAGTCCCCAACTTTGAGGGGCCGCTTGTGTACTCGTTTGTTGTAGGCCCTCGTCATTCTCAGACGGTATATCTCATGACGCAAGGCGGCGTTGCCCCTGCGTTCTGGGAGAGAATCCAATGCAAGATGCATGGCCTCCCAATTAGCCTTTTCGTCATAGAGCATGACTCGGAGTGTTGGCTCATAAAGTTCAATTGGCAAGACGGCTTCAGTGTCGTATGTCATGAGAAACGGGGTTTCACCGGTTGCACCCTTTTTAGTTGTTCTGATGGCCCAAAGGACGTGAGGTAACTCATCCGCCCAAAGACCACCGGCTCTCTCAATCTTCTTTTTTATGCCGTCTGAGATGAGCTTATTGAAGGCTTCAACTTGGCCGTTTTCTTGGGGCCGGCCAACAGATGCAAAACAATGTGAGATCCCCTGATCTCCCAACCAATTCTTGAGGGTAGACGTTTCAATTGAGGACCATTGTCAAACACCATAGACATAGGGACCCCAAATCGGGTGATGATGTTCCTCCAAATGAAGGAGATGACATCCTTAGTCTTGATGCCTTTGACCGCCTCTGCCTCGACCCATTTGGTGAAGTAGTCTACAGCCACCAGAATATATCTTCTACCGCCTGTGGCAGGCGTATAAGGACCTAAGATGTCCATGCCCTATTTTGCAAATGGGACCGGGCTGTAGATGGTCGTTAGGTCTGTTGCCGGACGGTGTATGAGTCGTCCAAACTTCTGGCACTTGTCACATTTCTTCACTGATTCCATGGCGTATGCCTCGAGAGTGGGCCAGAAGTAACCTTGCCGCCTGACCCTCTTTGCTAGAGACCTGCCGCCTATATGTGAAGCACAAAAGCCCGCTGCAGATCTTCTAGCACCTCTTTTCCCTTTTCTGGGGTAACACACTTCAGCAACGGCTGGAGGTAACCCTTTCTGAAGAGTTCTCCCTTGTACATTTCAAAGCTCAAAGCTCGTTTTTTAAGTGCAGCCGCTTCTGAATAGGCATCCGGCAAAGTGTCGTCTACCAAATAATCCCGGATAGGGTCCATCCAGGTAGAGCTTCGCTCAAGAATTCCAATTGGTTCATGCTCAATACTTCTTTTTTTTATGACCTCCCAGAAGACTGACCTAGGCATATCACAAGTGGCGGATGAGGCCAATTTGGACAGAGCATCCGCCTGATTATTTTCTGACCGGGGCACCTGACTTAGATGGAATTCGTCAAGTGTCGCCGCCTCATCTTTGACCGCCTGAAGGTATTTGATCATTGCCGGATGGGTGGCCTCATAGTCACCATTGAATTGGCTAACAATCAATTGAGAGTCAGAACAGGCGTCAACTTTTCTTTCCCTTGCCGCCTTACACATGCGTATACCAGCTAGCAGGGCTTCATACTCAACTTCATTGTTTGAAGCTTGAAACTTGAACCGTAGTGCATATTCATAGGAATCTCCTTCCGGAGATTTGCAAATTACGCTTGCACCACAGCCGTTCAAGCTAGAGCTTCCGTCTACGAATAACTTCCAAACCTGATCGGTATTCTCCGGATGTGCCGGCCTAGTCATTTCAACAATGAATTCAGAAAACGCCTGACCTTTCACTGCCCTCCTAGGTTCAAAAGTTATCTCCAGGCTTTGCATTTCAACAGCCCACTTGATCATTCTGCCAGATGACTCTATGGTAGTCATTGGACGCTTGAGTGGCTGATCAGTATAGACGGTCACCGGATGAGCCAAGAAGTAGGGCTTTAACCGTTTGACTGCTTTGTAAAGAGTCAGCCCAAAATTTTCAATCATAGGGTACCGGAGCTCAGCATTTCTAAGTATGTGACTGATGAAATACACCGGGAGCTGTTTGCCGTCTCTCTCAGCAAGGAGGACAACGCTAAGGGAATGATCTGAGACGGCTAGGTACATGTAGGGGACCTCCTTAGGAAGGGAGCTCACTAGCCTTGGCAAAGAGTGCAGATGCTGCTTTAACCTCTGAAATGCCGCCTCAGCCTCTTCTCCCCACTCAAATCTAGACCTCTTCCTGATTGCTAGGAAGAAGTAAAGGCACTTGTCACCTGATCGGCTGAGGAATCTTCCTAGGGCCGCCAGGCAACCAGTTAATTTCTGGGCCTCCTTGACAATTCGGGGTGACTTCATGTCAATCACTGCCTGGACCTTTTCCGGATTGGCCTCTATGCCTCTTTGATCAATCAGAAATCCGAGAAACTTCCCAGACTCAACACCAAAGACACACTTCTTGGGATTAAGCATGACCTTATGCCGCATGAGGGTGGTGAAGGTTTCTCGGAGGTCGGCTAGGTGATCCGCCTGTAGCTTGGATTTGACTATCATGTCATCAATATACGCCTCTACATTCCTTCCAATTTGATTGACAAAAACGGTGTTGATCATTCGTTGGAAAGTAGCAGGCGCATTCTTCAGCCCAAACGGCATCACCGTGTAGCAGTACAACCCCTGATCAGTGACGAAGGATGTCTTCTCCTGATCCTTCTTCCATAAGGGGATCTGATGGAAGCCTGAGTAGGCGTCCATGAAGCTCATCAAGGCATGATCGGCTGTAGAGTCGACCAGGCTGTCGATCTTTGGAAGGGGATAACTATCCTTCGGACATGCCTTTTTCAGATCTGTGTAATCTACACACATCCGCCAGGTACCATTCGACTTCTTGACAAGGACAACATTTGCTACCCAATCCGGGTAGTAGCATTGCCGAATGAACCCGGCATCCAAGAGTTTTTTTACCTCAGCGGCTGCCGCCTGAGACCTCTCCTCGCCATGATCCCTCTTCTTTTGCTTAACTGGCTTTATTTTGGGATCCACAACTAACTTGTGGACGGCTAGATCCGGGCTGACGCCTGGCATCTCTTCCACTTCAAAGGTAAAAATGTCTTTGAACTCTTTCAGAAGTTGGAGCAAGTCTGCCCCCAACTTTTCAAAAACAACCGTCCCAACCTTGACTGTTCTGTCAGGGCGGCTGCCGTCCAGGACGACATCAATGCTCTCACCAGCCGGCTGGGGTCGGGAGTCATCCGGCCTTTCCCTGGCCAGTGATTGCTATTTTGTTTTTCTGGAAGGGGCCAATTGGTCCGCCTTTCGCTTTTTGCCGGCTGCCTTGGGGGCAGGCGCGGCTTCTGAGTCCTCGAGGTCAGCAGGTTCCTCGTTATGACCGGCTGCAGTAACAGTCGGCCTGACGTCTGAGAGGTAACACTCCCTTGTCGTCTTCTGGTCCCTGCTTAGGGCACCCACTGATCCGTCATCCCTCTGGAACTTGATCATCATAAGAGAGGGGATGATTATAGTCTTGGACTTGTTGATGGTGGGGCGACCCAGAATAAGGTTGTAAGCGGTCAATTCCTCGACCACCAAAAACTTGACGACCATGTGCCGCCCTTCCCCTTTATCCCCTAGCCGGATGGGTAGGTCAATCCTTCGCACCGGATATACGACCCCTCCCCCAAAGCCAACTAAGGGGTGGGGAGCCTTATGCATACTTCTAGGCTTGTACTTGAGCTTTGTCAAGCACTGGTAGCTGATCAGGTCAGACAAGCTCCCGGTATCGATTAAGATCCTGCCAACTCGTTGGTTGGCAACTTTGCATTCGATGACAATGGGGTCATCATGGGGCCGCCTGACCGTGCCCCTATCCTTCTCAGAGATGAAGACCGCAGGGAAGGTGTCTTTCGACGCCTGGCCCTCATCTTCTGGGTTGGATAATTTCCGGATGTTATCCTTTGTACCCCGAATGGTAGGACCTTCGCTTGCGAAGCCACCTACTATAATGAAGATATGTTCTTCGTCCATTTCAGAGCTAGCAGCCGGTTTCTTGGACGGTTGTCCTCCACTTGGTTTGGGGTTGCCCTTGGATTGCACCAAATAGGACTCTAGAGCCCCTTCATCAGCCAGACGGTCCAATAGCCGCCTGAGGCTATAGCAACCATTGGTGTCATGGCCAACGTCCTCATGGAACTGGCAATACTTGCTTTTGTCTCTGTTCTTGACAGAGCTTTTCATTGCAGCCGGTTTTTCGATTGTCAACCGGTCCTTTATCTCCATGAGGATGGAGGAGCAGTCTTTTTGAACTCGTACTTTGGGACGTACGGTTCTAACTTCCTTTGCTTCTTCTAGGACGGCTGACCTGGGCGGTCTGCTGCCCAGACTTCTTTTCTTTTCTTTTCTTCCTTTTTGGCCGGCTGTCTCTATCGTCGGACCGCTTTGATTCCGATGGATGCTTGATGGCGCAGAGTTCAGTTGCCTGTATATAGGCCTCAGCCTCCATCAGCGCCTCCATTAGGGGCTGTCTGAAGAAGTCTGTATATGCAACTTCATCAGACAGCCCCTGAATCTGAATTCTCATCAGGTTAAACCGTCTTACATAGGACCGAAGCCCCTCCTTGTCACCCTGCTGGATTGCCCCTAGGTCGAGACTAGTCTTTTTAGCAGGGATATTCATGGAAAAATTGGACGCAAACAAATATGCAAGCGTCTTAAAGTTGTTGATGCACCCAGCCGACAAGTTGCCGAACCATTGCTGGGCTATGCCCTTCAAGGTAGCCGGGAAGCATCTGCACCAGGCGGCGTCATCCAACCCCTGTAGGTACATGAGGTTGATGTATGCCCATTAGGTGAATTTCCGGGTTGGTGGTACCGTCGTAGGCACTAACCAACACATTTTTAACCTTGGTCGGCTGTGCCGCCTCGGTTATTTCCCGGGAGAAAGCCGAAGGCTGTTCCCCAAGGTTTAGCAGCCGGAGCTGCCAGTCTATAGGCTGGACCTGGTATGCCGCCTGACCCCCGAAGGGATCCGACTGCATGAATGGAGATCCATAGGTTGCGTATGGCTGTTGGGGTACATACGGAGCCTGCTGGATGACTTGAGGACCAGTTCGTGCGGACACACCGCGTGACTGGCTCCCTTGCTGCGTCTCCGAATGTTTCATTGAAGCATTTTGGAAACTATCTGAGTAGGTCGACGTTGAGGCCGACTAAGACATACTCTGACTTCTCTTCTCCTGGATGAACAACCGGGTATCAGAGAAAGTCTTCTTTGACCCATCCGACTGTGTATGCCGGATGGCCTTCCGTTGCCCTGATTCGGGGAAAGGAAGCTTTGAGAGGTCGATCAAGGGCCCATCCGTCCCCTTGGGTTTGGGGTGTGGAGTAGGCACCCGGTCTTTGATTTGCCTCTTCCCGGAGGGAGAAGGCTTCTTTGCTGACTGACCCTTGCTTGAGCCAACTGACTAGTCATGAGATTCATGAGTTCGTCTATGGTGACGGGGGCAGCCCCCTTCGCCGCCTGGGTTGCTGGGACAAGCTCTGTCCTGGCCCCGTTCCTTCTTTTCCTTGGAATGGGTGTGCCTGGAGCAGAATGACCCGTCTGGGGCCATGTAGGTTTCGACATTGTAGTCGTCACCACTGCCACTGTCGTGGTCCGTATGGACCTCAAGGTCAGCCGTAGGCCGGCTTCCCTCTGCATTCGGTAAAACATCAGATGCCATCTCAGTAGTGCTCTCCCCACAGACGGCGCCAAATGTTTTGGGTGTTTTTGGTCCCTCGGGAGAGTTACAATACGGAGTATGCGCGCCTGACTTCTGTACCTGCAAAACCACGAAACTCCGGTTGGGTGGAGTTCTGCCTCCAATGATCAAGTTAGTATGACTCCGGATGAGAAAACGTGCAGAAAGTAAGATGAATGTTTCTCTCTGATTCAGGGAGATTCCGCAATTAATATTGCTCGGGTTTTGTGTATGTATTTATAAATGAATCATAAATGAGGATTTTTCCCCTATTTATAGTGGGGGAGGCATGTTCCCTGATTAGGGTTTTGATGCCACGTGTCAGCATCCGATTGGATCACGTTGTGCCTCTGGTGGGCTGCCACGTGTCATTATACTACTGGGCCACGTGGCATAGGGTATTTTTACCCTAAACACCTTTAAATTGTCATTTCCGCTTATTGCTAACATGATACTTTTCATGTTGCAGAGTAGTTATTTGAATTCTTTTTCTTGATGCTACATTGTACTTTCATTCTATGATAAAATTACGAGTATCTATTTTTAATGTTCAAAATGTTCGACGACACATAAGCTAGATTTTATATTTATTTATATATTTTTTTGTTTTAAATAATCTTTTTCTAAATTTTACATTCTACTCCACTATATATTTTCGCTTTAATAATCGATTTTGATTTTGTTTTCTATTTTCAGTGTCCTATTTCTTTTTAGTATTGTTGATTTGATTTATTAGTTGGTGATTTATGTGTTTTGTAGGTGAAAAATTCAATATTCAACAAAGGAACAATATATTTGGATGGAAATTACACTATATCAATTTTGTGAAGAGACATTTGGAATAATTCAATAAGAATTTTATATGATTAGTTTTGTACTAATAATTTTATTTTCATTGTACTCTCATAGTGTCTCTTAATTGATATTAACTAAAAAAACATATTTAATAAATTTTTTAATATTGTTTGATTAATGTTTAATGATTTTATTACAAATTATTTTCTATTATACAGTTTATCATCCATATATGTAGGCTAATGTTTCCCTCACATGTACGTTGGGTTTGGGTTAAACTTATATTAGTAGATGACTTTTTGGTTGATGTAATTTGTATTTCAAATCTCATATTTGATATGTTTTTTATTTTTTTTATTTATTTTTAATTAGAATATATTGCATTACATTTACGTAGTATTTTATGTTACTAACATAATACAATTTATATTTACACATGTTTTGATTTGAAAAAAAACCTAAGAACAATTTAAATACACAATAATAAAATTCTTTAATTGAAAAACATACACTTTATATATAGCCAACAAGATTAACCCGTGCATCGCACAGGCTAAATACTAATTATTATTAAAAAATTAATTTAATAAATAAGTTATATATATGAACTTATTATATCGTGTAATTACACGGGTACTATACTAATGCTATCTATATCACGACTTCGACCCCCCAACAAAAATGTTAAGCGCCGAAAGATAGCCCAAAAGAAAATTGAGCGCCATAATATCATCCATCTTTCATCTTTAAAAACCATGAAAATTCCAGGAATAATTCACCTCCCAACAACAACAACATTAGCAGCAGCAACAATTCATAAACCCTCATTTTCTCTCTCCTCTTCCCGCCATTTTTTCTCTCTCCAATTTCTCAACAACACCATTAACATGCCACCTTCATCTTCCTCCTCCAAAACTCTAATTGATTTCTTCCCCCAATCCAACCCTAAACGCCGTAAAACCACCGATAATGTCAGCTTGCAGTCATCAGTTACTTCCCTTCCTGTTTCCTCTTCTTCGCTTTCGGTCACCGATAATGGCGGTTCCTGTGACGGAAACCCTACCGATGCTTCTGGGGTGCTGAGTGCTGAGCAGAAATTTAGAATGGAGTTTAATAAATCCCTAGCTTTGTCTAAAAGGAATCTTCGAATTTGTTCTGAAAAAGTTCTGAATTCTAAAGGTTTGTCTTTCGATTTCCTTTTATTGATTAATATTTCTGTTCTCAATTAGTTTTTGATCACATTTAATTTCTGTAATTATAATGACACATTTTGTATGATAATTGTCATGTTGTTGAATTAATTGCCGAAGATGTTGAAGTTTGATAATAATGTGAAATGTGATTTATTGTTTTGTATGAACACAACGAAGTAAGATAATCGAAAAGTTGAATGCGTTTAGGGAACAATGTTGATGTAGCTTGTGATTAATGCAGTGTTCAAAAGTATACTTTTTTTAGCTTTTTAGGTCTTTTTGTTGAAGGAGAATGGTTTCTAAGTAGGATTAATGTGCTCGTTTATTGTTGTGAATTTGATGTATAGAGGTTTGTGATTGTATAAGAGGTACGAAACTGTAAAGTTGTGTACTTGGCAACAAATATTGCAACTTTAAGGATATAATCTACATAGTAGTATAGTACTATATAGTTAGTGGATACATGCATAGGTTTGAACATATATGGTTAATACTTTCTCCTTTTTTCTTTTATTTGCAACACAACTTTTGGGCACGTTTTTTAGGAGTTGATTAGACTAGGACCATAGGTAAACAAACTACTTTATCAAAATAATTTTAACACCAAGAATAGATAAGGGTTATTTACTACGTGTATAATTTTTTTTGATTAATTAGTCCGCTTGCATTATCTATTCTCTTCATCAAAGTACGTGCCATGAAGGTGTGTTGCAAATAAAAGAAAACGGAGGAAGTATATGCCAAATTGCCAACTAATGTAGTTTGTTAGAGTCTAGGGGTATTGCCGAAGATCTTTGATGAATCCTATCTATATCATTGCTCTTTGTGACCTACATGATACCATTCTCGAGGTTTGTCTGATTATTCAAAAATGTGTACATGTAAACATATCAGCTGAAGGGGGCAATGGTTATGTGAAGCTAAAGGAGCTCCTTGTGGAGGATTCATGGTTGGCGGCTCTTTCGGAGGAGTTTGAAAAGCCTTATGCTACGAGTCTATGCAAATTTGTTGAGACAGAAATTTGTGGCAGCAAAGTTCCCATTTATCCTCCTCCAAACTTGATCTTCAATGCTCTCAACTCAACACCGCTTGATAAAGTTAAGGCTGTCATCCTTGGGCAGGTACTCTTGATTGTTGACTGCTCCTCTCACTTTATTGCTTAATTGGAGTTTTTTTTTTTTTTTTTTTTTTTTTTTTTTTTTTTTTTTTTTTAGCTCCTCTGCATAACAGATGATAAAACTATTTAAGTTGTCAACTCATCACCTTCTGATTTATGACTGATTTCTGCGTAACATGTCTTGGTTTAAAGAGTTGTGTGGCCTTAATCAGTTTGAGTGCTATCCATGTATTGTTGTTTACCACTTAGCTTCTTACAAGGAGGTTAATGCTGAGTAAATTAATACGTGCTTAGATACTAATGAGATATAGTGGCCAGAATGGTAAGTCTACCATCTTTGAACTTTTTGAAACTTTAATTCTTCAAGGTTTGAGCTGCTTCTATCCCAGGAAGTTTTTCTTGCCTTGCTCTCTCCATTTATATTTCTTCTCTGAACTGTGTGACTTTATGATCTGCATAACTTTCTTGTAAGGTGACATTAAAAGATGAGCCTCTGAGATTTTTTAATTTTATCAGGATCCATATCATGGACCAGGACAGGCAATGGGTCTATCTTTCTCAGTACCTGAGGGTATCAAGATTCCTTCAAGTCTTGGAAATATATTCAAGGAACTCAAGCAAGATCTTGGATGCTCTATTCCATCTCATGGGAATTTGGAGAAATGGACTGTTCAGGTGATAGTTCTGGCAAGTGTACTGGTTTATGTTCCTTCTTGCATTCCATTTTTGAATTGGCCTTTTTGCTTCAAATTCCTGTGAACTCCATGCATTCTCCTGTTTTTCAGAATTGACTTTATCAGCCTTTGCTTACTCTTTTGGTATACAAGAGTACTTCTCATACCAGCCATAATTTCTCTTTAATCTTGATTTTCATCTGCAACAAATCCGTCTATCTAATTTCATGTTTATTCTTTAATATTGCTAAGATTGATAACTTGTAAATCAGTCGTTCATATTTTTGCTTATTAAATTGCAAATTCTTGAATATAGTTGTAAGATGTTTGGCACTTTTGAAAAAAAGGTTTTGAAGGAAGTTATTTTGAATTCTGCAGGGTATTTTGCTGCTCAACACGGTCCTCACGGGTAAGCTGCCTAGTCTCATTAAAATAGGTTTTTTTTGGTACTAGCTTCTCCACTTATCCAAAGTATCACATTTGCATCTTGCTTTAGCCCTTTGTGATAAAAATCCTCTACAAGTACTCTTGATCAATTTTTGTAAGGATTCAAGTAGTTCTAAAATTGTACCTCTACTTTTGAGATTTTGATGAATAACCATAGTAGATGTAGAACGAACGTAGGAATAGACACTAGTAAAACTCTCTACACTGTTGCTGGCTATAAAACATCATGTGCCGGGTACAATACCACTATTAAAGTTGATGGTAGAGCAGTAAATCAAATTGATTTGTGGACAAATGCATGTTAATTTTGTATCTCTGCACATTTTTAGTTCCTTATTAGATGATACAACTGAGAAAAATGACAAGAGAGCAAGGTACATAGGCTCCATACTTTCCATCAGTGTTAGGATTCCATGATCCTCATTTTAAGCATTTTGATAAAAAATGCATTCTGGAGTTTCTAATTAGAAGAGATCCTCAACAATGTATTATATTGTTGAACCTGATTTCTGCAAAATCAATTGATGAGATTTATGTTTGGGTCTCAGCAGATGATGCTCAATTTGAGGAAAGGATGAAACTTGAACTTGACATTGACAAATCAAAGCCTTCACACCCAGTTGTTGCTTGTGCTTGTACTTGAGCCAGTGACAATTGAACCTTCCTGTTAGGCTCTTATGCTAAGTAAATGTTTATTCATTATCTGCTATCTTGATTCATTCAACTTAATGTTTTCTCAAAAAACCTAGCAATGAATCCAAAGTAATGTAGTTACAAATCACTAATTGATGATACCAAGTGAAATTTGGTTGCTCTTTGTAACAACTTTGGAAAACCTCCTACAATGGGTAATCTTCCCTGTATTACATTTAGTTTATTCTACAAATTCTACAAAGGTATAATGTGGGGTTATTTTCATTATAATTGAACTTGCTTGCATATGAGACATTTTTAAAACATCATTGTTCTGAGCATATCCAAATATTGGTTACTGGTCTTATAAAATGTCCCATATGAGTTACCTATGGGCTATGGTAGAGAGACATCTCAAATGTCGAAGCTACAAAATCTAATTCTGTAATTTTGAATTTTCAAATTCAATCATTCATTTCATCCACGTATTTCTGACCTGTTTCTTACGTGCTTTCCACTCTATTTAGTTAGGAATCATCAAGCTAATTCTCATGCTAAGAAAGGTTGGGAACAGTTGACTGATGCAGTAATACGAACAATCTCTGAAAAGAGGAGAGGTGTTGTATTTATCCTTTGGGGAAATTGTGCTCAGGAGAAAGTCAGGTTTGTTTCCTAGCTCTTTACTATCTGGAATAAATCTTTGTGCAAGTCATATGTTACTATGTCTACATGATTTCAAGTTTTTAGTGCAGTTGTGTTGACCTTGATTGTCAACTGTGATTTTGCTTTGGTGTAGAGTGCATTGCTCATTAAATTGTGATTTGATTCTTCTATGTACTTTATATGTAGTCATCTGAGCTTCTTCTGTGTATACTTTCGTGATGATGTCTCTCTTTATTGGCAATCTCTGCTTTTGTTTGTTGCCTCATCTGGACTCTTTTTTTCTCTGTAGAAGTTTGCCTACCTCAAATGTTCTTGAACCAGATAATTATTTCTTTATGATTATGTTAGAGAAACCCAAAAAAATTAAATGTAAGGGGTATTGAATTATTCAGTTTGATACACCATTGGTGATGTTATTATACAGGTTGATTGATGAGTCTAAGCACCATATTCTCAAATCAGCTCATCCTTCTGGTCTTTCTGCTCATAGGGGTTTCTTTGGATGCAGGTATATCTTTCTGTTCATAATGATAGGAGCATCTAATTTTAATATTTTGTTTAATCGCTACTGTTTACATAAGCTCTCCTTCTGATGGCTTACAGTTGCCAAGGAAGCTAGATGTATCTATATTAATTACTATTGATTCCACAGTTTTCAGATCTTTTGCTAGCTGCCATGCTATTGCATTATTATCAATTTTCCTACGTTTTAACCAGATGAAGTAGATGTTTTAGTGTACTGGATTGTGGTGAAAAAGAGAAGCATTGAAAAGGATGGACTAATGACATGCTATATTTCAATTCTTGTGCAGGCACTTTTCGCGTACAAACCAGATTCTGGAGAAGAATGGGGAATTGCCTATCGACTGGCACTTGTGAGCAGATATTATAAATATCACATTATGAGTAGGTTGCCCCTTGCCTTAATTATGGTTCCAAGGTCTAGATTTTTGTTGCCTTAGCCAGTTAGCCCCTTTGTGTAGCAAAATGTCTTTCAGCTTTCAGGGGAGACCTGGGTTTTTTATGCCGTAGATGGCAATCTGGTATGTACACGGAACAGTGACTAATGTATGCGAGGTATCTTTTGGAGCAAACCTAGGGAGTTTTGTATGATATCGATAGCAATGTGGTATGTAAATGGAACAATGATTTTATGTATGCCTGAAGCTGAAGGAATGCAAACCCTCGGTGTCATTGCAGACTATGAGCAACACTAGCCAGTGAGGCATGGTAGTTTTGATGTCAAAATGGATGATTTAACACCCAATATGGCGAAGCTCTCACCTAAATTTGTAGCCTGCAACCCAAGGAAGACTACCCAGAACTAGTAGTAGCATGAATGAAAGGGAAGGGAACAGATAACTAGACAATTTACTGATGTTGATCTTAGCAAAATTGGCTTACAAGTTTATGGATTTCCATGCCAAGCTTGTTACAAACTTACAAACATGTGTAAAATTGACTAACATAGAAATCCCAAACCTCTTGTCATCTTATATGAGTTACTAATTATAAATCTGGTTGAATTCAATTTATTACAATTTTAGGCAGTGCTTTTTACATAAGAAATATAAATAACCTATATGATGTATTACATTAGTGGTACTAAGCCTCGGGCAAGTAGTAACCCCAACATTAATTTTTTTTTTGTTTTTTTTTAACAATACCTTGAAAATATGACTTAAAATTGGGGTTTTAGAATATTTCCAAAAAAAACAAGATAATTAACATGAATCATTTAAATAGTACGAACTAGCTAAAACTCTTATTTTTTATGTTAATCATAAGGAAAAAAAAAACTTTATAAGGATTATTTAAAATTCTTCAAAAAAACATAAATAAAAATTCTTTCAAAAAATAGTGAAATATGTTGGTTTGATAGAGTCCACATAAAGCAAGTTATGCAATTGTCCCACGGACCAAAATTTCTCTCACACCCTCTAATCATGATCAACGGTCGAAAACCGTCTAACTGAAAAATTCCTGTATTCAGAAAATTAAAAAAGAAAATAAAAAAAGCTAAAAAATATGAGGTTCTCTCTCTTGCTCCCTTTCTTCTTCTTTTCTCTCCCTCAAACTCTTGTTAACTTCCTCTATTAAGGTACGCAACTTTAATCTTTTTCTTACAATTAATTTTATTCCTTATTAATTATTATTATTAAACTATAATTTAAAGTTATATGTAATGAATCTGACTTTTTTTTTTTTTTTTTTTTTTTTTTTTTTTTTTTTTACGATGAAGTTGTTAGGTAGGTAAGCTTGATTATTAAGTATTTAAGTTCATAAGTAGTGTGATGATTATGGGTTGTGATACAAGCTATAATCTTTAAAAATGGTTTTAGTGAGAGAGTGTTACACAGCAACACCTTATTAAGTTTTATTTTATTTATTTATTTATTTTTTTTGAACATATTAAGTTCTAAGTAGTATTTGTTGTTAGTTGTCTACTTTTTTGCTTTGAATGGAAGCTATTATCAATTAGGCTACACATAGATGCCATTTTGAGTTATGAGACGTCGTCGTCTCAAGACTTTTACCAACTGAGCTTAGCTGTCGCACTTATAATTGGCACAATTTTAATCAGTAAAATAAATTTCAATCAGTAAAAATTAATGACTTGATTGAACACTGAATAAGTTCTAATTAGTAAAAATCAATTTGATAAGCGAATATCAATTGAAGAGAAAAGGCCCTTTAAGGGCATCATGTCTTATATGCTTGGATTTCATCAACTGTAGTGTAGTGGCTGTGAATTTTGTAAAATGTGAAGTTTTGTATGTTTAGGAGCCAATTTAATGTGGTGGTAAAACCCTAGAAAGCTAAGATTATACAAATTACCAGCTTTCACATGTTTGTTTGTAATGTGGAAGGTTTTGAAAAATAAGTTTGATTGTTTCTCCTGAAAAATAAATTTACATGGATATTATAGTTTGATTTGCTTAAAGATGAAAAATAAGGGGAGAGTACAAGGTATATTGTTGTCTTTATGAACTTTGCTTTTAACATGCTCTATTTTTCATCTTTTATATGAGCTCATAAGTACCTTTGCATACTTTATGTATCACATATGTTAGTATGTACCTATGTTTCTGGGACTCAGGCGCTTGTTCAAGTGGCTGACACTAGCATCATTTTTCCTGTAACTGTTACCTTTTGACGCTACCCTGAAACTCTGGACCTAGCCAAATATAGGATATTGCTTATACACAATAAATAGTTAGGCATGCTTACTGTTGGAGTATTTGAATGAATTCTCAATTGTGAAATTTAGGAGGCATTTTTTGACAAGTGTAAGATTTTGCTTGCAGAGGCATGACGAGCATCGCAACAACCCATTCCAGTATATTGTCATCTGGGACTCAACATTGTTTTACTGGAAGGTTCAGTGAAGGCAGAGGACAGAGATATAAAGGGCCCTTACTTCCTTATAAATCAAGCTTTTGTCAAAGCCATGATCTTGTCTACAACAATCACTGTCATAAATCCGGAAAACATCTTGCTGTTTGCTCCAGTTCACTAAATATGAATGATCCTGTTGAGCCAGAAGATGAAAACTCAGAGAAGGAATCATCAAAGCCAGAAGGCCGACCGGTATATTTCTATATTTTATGATATGATGGGCCAAAAGGATCACTAATGATGGTTCAGAACAAAAGATGTGATTATACAAGGTTAAAAGGTTTTGATTTATTGAAAAACTTATAGATGCAGTGATGCAATTATCTAGAAGAAAGACAAACAAACAATAACCAAATTACTTCTCTTCTTTCTAGCCTTCTTTACAGCAGTATGTACGGCCTTATTTTGTTGATGGTTCCTCATTGGACATACAGACTCCCAGATTTTAGCAAGCATGTTAATAGCTGTGTTCTCACTCTCTCCAAGCTGATTGAACACAAAATTTGCAATTGCATTGCCATGTAGAATTTGCAAGGAATGATGTTGATTTTTTTGGGTAAATTTTGTTGGGCCAGCAAGAGTATTGGGGATTAAGGGATAACCATCAGGACTATAAAGTGTGTGCACTAATGCAGCGTTCGTTTTGTCTCTACAAAGTAAATGTCACCTACGTAGGCTGTTTTGTTCAATAGGATCCCAACCATATAGCCGATCATATCCAAATATACTTTTAGTGTCCTTTCTTGATCCATACTGTTAAAATAGCTATATTATATGTCCTTTTGTGCTTCACTTTTCAGGCAAGTAGTGACAGTTATAGGGATAATCTGGAAAGAATTATTGGAGTGGATGACTCTACGTTCAGTGGGGCAGACCTTGCAGCTATTATAAGAAACAAATATGGAAGGTCCTATGATGTACAACTCATAAAGAAGGTATCTTTTTCCTTTTGCTAACATGACTGATTCTTTTCAATTTTTTAAAATCCATATCAATTTTTATGTATTGAAATACCTTGCTTTCCTTAGCAGATCCCTTTTTGCTTATTTTCATAAGAAGGGTTTGTTCTTGTCTCTTGTATTCATCTTGTCTACTTTGAACTACTTATTATGCTCTTCCCAAAGGTTTTCATATATCTGTAAGTATCCTGCCTCAAATTGGTCATTAGAATCTTGTTTTCAGTATACATGTGATTAGCACAATAATTTTTATATCACCATTCTTTCATTCATCGAATTATTTAATTGTCCATCGGTGAAAATAATATTTCCTAGGTGTTAAAATAATCGAGCTGATGAACACCTTTTGTATCACATTCATCTGTACATGGTTTAATTTGCAGTTTCCCCAGCTCCTCGTCTTTTAGACTGAGTGATCAGCTTGTCTCTACTTGTTGAACTAGATACCCTGGGTTGACTCATTGCATTCTTCTCTTGAGTTTATATAAATTGGTTTGTTTTATGTTCTATTGTTATATTTCTGTATCATTGTGCAGGAGTTCATGGGGAGAAACCTTCTTGCAATGAATGTCATGTGGAAGTACAGGGAGCAGGTATGTGGAGAATTTCTTCAACTTTTCAATACAGCAGCTTGCTTTTTTTTTTTTTTTTTTTTTTTTTTTTTTTTTTTTTTGTTGTTGTCGTCAATCTTTCATAATGTAGCTTCTTACCATTATAGAGTCATAGTTTGCATGGTGATGTCTTGTAGCGGCATATATGGGTTGAGTTCATCACTTGAAATTATATTGTGATGCAAATTATATAGTGTCTACTGTATTAATTCTCTCTTGCCTGTAATTTTAGTTATTTAGACTTTGATAAGTTTATTTTCTTAATGGTTGACATTGTGTTAGATGAGTTATGACAAGGTGTACATATTAAGCTGGAGCTTTGGAGAATATGCTACTGTCAAGTGTCAAATGCATATAGAATAAGTAGGCCTTAAGGGTGGGTGTATAGAAAACATGAAAAGAAGATGGAGGTGATGTTAATTTAGAATGGGAAGCAAACAAATTCCTCAAGAAGAATTTTCAACAAGAAGAACTCTATAGTTTAAATAGTTTCCTTGATTAGATCATCTTATATGTTTATCAAAGTTGGATGAAAGGAAAGGTAGAAGCGCATCAGGGTTCGATAGAACTATACATCATTTTCATAGGATTAAAGTTGCAGAAATGAGGATGTCATGTATGTAAAGTTGTATTGTGAGAGAGAGTATTGGAAATGAGGTTATGCTAGAGAAGTGCAAGATGGACTTGAGTATTTGGGTCGGATTTTATAGAAGGTTATCTACTGTACCCCCTGGCAAGTGATTAAGATGGGAAGTTATGATGCTTTTGAGGTGATAGATCAATTCCAACAATATAACTGCTGATAGATACAGAAAAATGACGTGTCTCTTGGAGTGATGTTCCATAGAGTGACATTTCTAAAGGTCTAAACTTTAAGGCTTAGATCCTCCCCCCCTCCCCCCCCCCCCCCCATATCAGATAGATGACTTGAAAAATGACCTGTGTTTCTTAGAGTGAAATATCGAAGCTTAACATCTTTTTATCAGGTCCATTCAGGCCTAGGTCATAATTAATAGTAAAAAGTAAATCATGTACAGAAAAAACTATGAGCATTGCCAATCATACTATGTTTTTCAGTCTTTTCTACAGGTGTAGCCGTGTAGCCTTATTTTTCCTTGAGGGGTGGGGCAAGACTCAAGATTAACTATAAATCATGTACAGAAAAAACTATAGATTTAACACACTCCTACATTGTGATCATTCCCAATTAATCATTATGCTATGTTTTCAGTCTTTTCTACAGGTATAGGCGTAAAGCCATATCTTTTCTATAGGGGTTAATTTAGTTTTATTATAATGCTTGAATTGGATAAACATACTAGAGCTTCTCTCTTTCTATGCCCAAGTGAGAGCACTGGAACCAAGTTACAGGAAATCCAAAGGTGACCTTTGACTTAAGAGCTAGTTGGCATGGCACTAGTTTGCGTAAAGCTTAGAGTATCTTTTTATAAATCTAGTCTTATATAATTGAGAGTCCATAAACTTTGCAAAGTCATCTAATTGCTTTATCGGTGTAAGTATTTTTATCTGTGTACTACCATTTCAGAGATCATTCCCATTAACTGAAGAAGAGTACATATTGAGGCTTGACGATGTGGCAAACAATTTGAGATGTTGGGGTGCTGTCTCACATATCCGAAGCAGCCTTGCAAAGTCGAAGGAGCGGCCACGAATTGGAAAGGTGACAACATAAACTCAAGGACTATCTCTATGAATGCATCAGTATATGAATATACATTTGAACATTAATGCTGTAAAATCAAAGGTTGTGGACAGAAAGTGCTTGGCTTCATGTTCAACGAATTAGCTGACATGACCATGGTTTAGTCATCTTAAGAATGAATCTGCAAAGCTCAGTTAATATAGTATTCAAAGAAAACTAAGGCAGAATCTGTTGCTTGTTTTGCTGCAGGCTGTAAGCATATTCATAGACATGGATGAATCTGGCGCTCGTTCAAATGAATGGATCTACAAATGAGTTTTTGTAAGAATTGTGACTTACAGGTCAGGCATTGGAGTGACCCTTTTTTGTGGAAAGAAATAGCCCTCAGAGGACACGAGGTCGAGATTATGAAGTTACATGTTCACCTTGATTAGCTGCAAAATCTTTGATCTAATAGTGTGTTCTATATAGCATATACATGTATATAGGATTTGTATTGTCAATTGAACTATATTTAAAAACTATTGGATTTCAGCATTCCATGTTAATCATTATGGCACTCAATTTTCACCCTCATTTGGGAACCAAATCTTGAACCTTTATACGATCAATCTTTTGGACAGATGAATCATAGTATGAAAATAAGTTTTAAATTGAAAATTGAATATCATGGTACTCAAGTTATTACATGTATTCTTCATTCGGACTTAATAATCTTGTGTTCACGTATACTATTTTGAGATGTCTGGAATACATTGTACATTTTCTAAAAGTAGAATTACCTTTAATTTCGAGGGGTTGAAATTAAACAATATGAGTATTAGAGTATACATTGATCCGCTTGTCTTAGAATATAATATATTGAATTATTTTTCTTTGTTTTTCTCAAAAAGTTTTGTTTAGTTCTCAACCCCCTAATATCATACCATCTAACTTTCATAATATCTTTTGAGTGGTTATTCATCATTATTATATTATTTGACATTATTTTACCTTAGAAAGAACAAAATATAGCAAGATGGGTAGCCGGACAACAATTATTTACTCTAATTACTCATTTCTCCCTCCGTTTCGTAATAATCGCAACAGTTTGACTTTTGCACTATTTATATGTGTACTTTGACTATATATATATATATATATGACCAGGTTATAATGAGAACCAATCCTATAATAGGAACTAGGAACTAATCTGGACCGTCAGATCTAAGAGAAGAGGCGCGCGATCTAACGGCCCAAATTTATTCAGACAAATTGAATGAGGCACGAAAATTTCAGGCCCCATTTTCTCTCTCTTCTCTCTCTCTCCTCCGCCATTTTCAACTGCTCAAAATCTTCGAAAAGCCACCATAACCGCAATTTTCAACTGCTTAATTACTCTATATAAGCACAATTCAAGTTCTATAATCTACATTTCTTCGGTTTCGAAACAAAAATCGCGAAAATTAGCAAAAATTGGCGAAAATTAGGTATTATTTCGAAACTTTGAAGTTCATACTCTTTCGTCTAATTTTGTTGCAATTTCTTACTTATTTGTGTGTTTTTTGCTTGAATTTGTTAAATTTGAAGAAGCAGAAGTTGAATCAGAGTAGTACGAAGTTCAATTTTGGTGTTTCGAAGTTCGATATCAGGTATTTTCGGAATTTTGTTTGTTTTTGTTCCATTTTCGTTTGATTTACTTTTAATTTCTGGTTAAATTTGTTGTAATTTATTTTAAAATTGATTAGAAGATAATTCGAAGTTGATCATCAAAGGTTTATTTATTTATTTATTTACGAATTTTGCCATAAATTTAGATCTTTTTTTTTTATTTATGAATTTTGGTATAAATTTATATTAGATTTTTTTAAAAAGAATATAGGTAAAAATTTGAGTAAATTTGGTTCTATTGCTACTAATTTCGAGTAATTTTAGTTAATTTTTGAGTAATTGTTGCTAATAGTTAAAAGAAATCAAATAAAAAGTTGATATAAAATAATTAAAAGTCAACAAAATAAAATCATGAATTTAGAGTAGTTTCCTTTGAGTAATTTTGAGTGGTTTATTTTTACAAGTAGATAGAAATTGGCTAAAAGTAACTTTAAATTGATTAAAAGTTAATGAATTATTGTATGATTTGTAGCTATTATGGCTTGTGTAAAAATCAAGAATTGATGTGGTTGAAATGAGGATTGGTTTTTTTGTTTTGAAATGTTGCATGTATAGAAATCATTTGTTGCTGTTATTATAATAACAAGAGTTGATTTGAAAGTATATATATCAGGCAGTGTAAAACCATCAAGTATAAATTGAGAAAACATGATTCATTTTTGTTTTGAATTGCATGCAGATTAAAATAACGAAAACTACAAAGAAAAATGTTGCAAAATGACCTCAAAAGGAATCCTGTAGCAAAGAAAGCTCCTGCAGGGAAAAAAGTTGCTCATGCTGCCAAGAAAGCTCCTGCAGCACAGAAGATAACTCCAAAGAAACCTGCAAATTCAAAGCAATTTCCAATTAAAGGTATATTATCTTGAAGTAAAAGATTCATTTTATAAAGAAAATAGAAGCAGTTATAAAGTAAACCATTTGCCTTTATAAGTCTATGACATCAATATAAATATTATGATGCATACTACTACATGATTGGTCATAAAAGTAAATGATAAGTTAAATAAAGTAAATAAAGTAAATATATATGTTTTTAAAGTTATTTAACATGTTTTTATATGTATATACTTAGCACTGTCAAAAACCGAACCGAACCGGTGAAACCGAACCGATTCAAACTGATCCGAATGAGAACCGAACCGATTAAAAACCGATTTTTTGAAACCGAAAACCGACCCGAACCACATTTTAGTAAACCCGAAACCGAACCGATCCGAGTAATGTTAAACCGTTTTAGAACCGAACCAAATCTAAACCGAACTGGAAAGGAAACCGAACCGAAAATAAACCGAACCGTTTCTAACCCGAAACCGTTTAAACTGGCATAAAAACCGTTATAAACCGAACCGTTATAAACCGAACCGTTTACAAACCGAACCGTTTACAAACCGAACCGTTTACAAACCGAACCGTTTACAAACCGAACCGTTTATAAACCGGACCGTTTATAAACCGAACCATTTATAAACCGAACTGTTTATGAACCGAATCCTTATAAATCGAACCGTTTACAAACTACTTACTACTAGGAGTGGTTATTGGGTGGGTCAGTGTGGGTCGATGCAGATCATTTACGAAGTGAGTCGGTTGCAGGTCAAGATGAATATTTAGCGGGACATAAATAATAACCAATAACTCGAGATAAAAAAAGGAACAACATATCAATATGTAATGTGACTAAAACTATTAATACTTGTTCTATGAGATTAAAACATTTTAGCAATGAAGCAACACAATATATATTAAGCATCACTAGTTCACTACAATACAACATCCATGTCTTCTTAATTAGATGCAAAACTTTCATCTATCACTTCTTTACCAATTTCAAGGACGTCTTCTTCAATATCACAATCATAACCACGTAACCAATTTTGTGTGGTCACCAACGCCTCAACATTCTTAGGCAAAAGCGCACTCCTATACTTGTTTAAAATACGACCACCCATGCTAAAAGAAGACTCTGAGGCTACCGATGTAATAGGAATGGCCAAAACATCCCTAGCCATAACAGCTAATATGGGGTACACACTACTTTGAGATTCCCAATATTTAAGAACATCGTACTTCTGCCCTTCATAAATTGGTTGTCGAGGAGTACACAAATAAGAATCAATCTCCATCGATGGCCGATTTGATGTGTCATCCTCCTCATCATCATCATTATCAACATACTAGAAAAGTTCAAACAAAATGCTTTTATTAAATAATAAAATTAAAACATAAAATTATTAATTTTGTAAACCACAATAATCAGAAATTGATTACCTTGAATATATCATCATCCAAGTGACTATTTGAATTTTCGATAACAGCTGGGATGGAGGGTGGAGCATTTGTACTTGATGTAAAACCGGAAGACAAAGAAGAATAAAAGTTATACAACTCCAAAAGAGCATCTTTAATCACCTTCGCCTTTTCAACACATGCCTCATCAACATAAAGCACTTTTAACATCTTCATCACTCGAACAAGCTTATAACGAGGATCAAGAACAATAGCAATTGATAGGATCAAACTATATTCATCCCAATAGCCCTCAAACTTTTCAAGCATAACTTTTGCCATGGGTGCAAGTTTAGGATCTATATGGGCTTTACTTATTGTGTGCTCAATTTTTAAAACACTAGCAAAATACAAATTTGCAGTAGGATATTCCGAACCAGAAAATAACACAGTGATTTCATGAAATGGCTTTAGGAAATTACATATTTTAGTAAGGGTATCCCATTCATCATTCGAAAGTTTGAATTCATAACCTATAAACCTATCAATAACCAATTTCAAGGCTTCCTTTGCTTCCAAAGCTTTACGAATCATCGTATATGTGGCATTCCAACGAGTCACAACATCAAGACGTAACTTTACATTAAACACACAGTTAACCTCATGAAGAGCATGCTCAAATTGAGTGAGTCTAGAATCTGAAGAATCAATATATTTACAAACCTCACGCAATTTTTGAACACTACTATCAACTTCTTTTAAACCTCTTTGAACAATAATGTTCAAGACATGAGCTGAACATCGAATATGAAAAAATTTACCATTACAAGGAAGAGGAGAAGTCAACATTAAATCTTTCTTCAAAAGGTTAACCATAACATCCATGGATCGAGCATTATCAACAGTCATTGCAAAAGCTTTACCCTGAAGGTTCCACTCCCCAATAAGTTTTAACACAAATTTT
Organism: Chenopodium quinoa; assembly: GCF_001683475.1. Taxonomy (NCBI): domain Eukaryota; kingdom Viridiplantae; phylum Streptophyta; class Magnoliopsida; order Caryophyllales; family Amaranthaceae; genus Chenopodium; species Chenopodium quinoa. The sequence continues at coordinate 4,752,222 of NW_018743919.1, read as the reverse complement.
TCTACCTCAACACCAGTATGAGGAGGACCACAATATCTAAAATTCAGAATTTTAGACCTAAGACACCAATTTTTATCAACATAATGTGCCGTTAAAGTAAGATAACCTCGATTAGTACATGTTGTCCACAAGTCACAAGTGAAGCTAACTCTACCTTCAATTCCCAAAAAAGATTGCAACAACAAAGACTTAAACTTATCATGCTCATCAATACAATGTTTCAAAATAGTGTTTCTACACACATGATTCACGTTGGGGTTCAAATTCGTAAAAACTTCCCTAAGGCCATGATGCTCCACAATACTTAAAGGATAGGAATGCAAAATTATAGCTCTAGCAAGCAATTGTAAATGACGTGTTTGATTAAACAGGAGCTCAACACCACTTTCATGATTTCCAGGATGGTGTGGATTTTTATTCATGCATGTCTTAGTATGAGCTTTACAAGTTGAAGTACCAGCATTACCTGGAGTTTTATATTCATTACCGCAAACATTGCATCGAGCATATTTTATCGGAGCAAGACCAACCATCTTATCAAAAAAGGTGTAATACCTCCAAACATCTGATGTTCGTCCACGCTTACTACCACTAGTGGTACGTTGAGTAGAATCTTGATTCTGAACAGTAGAATCTTGATTCTTTACAGTAGAATCCTCATCAAAACCAATAAACTCTTGCTCCATTGCTGAAAAAACAAAAACACAACAGTATAAATCAAGTGAAAAAAAAGGCAAATTAAGGGCAAATAAAAAAAAATAGGCAAATTAACACAGCAGCTCCGGACCTGCTTGCTTCAAGCAAAGCACACCAGCAACCTAGCCCAGCAACAGACAGACAACACAGCCCAGCTAACACAAGACGACAGAAAAACCACAGCTGCAATACCCTAGAAAACCAGCAGCAACCAACCCCAGCACCCAGCCTGCAGTAGAGACATCAACTAGGACAGCACAAACCATGGCCAGAAAGACTCTGCTCTGAACAGGGCAGAAAACACCCAGCAGATCCTACAATCTAGCCTTGTACATCTAGCAGATCTGGCCAGACATTAGAACAGCAGCAGCACAGGACAGACCCTAGCTAGTACTACATGCTCTAAGCTGAGGTAGTCCATCTACAATTCAGTCCTAAAATATACTAAACACTATTAGACAACTCCTATCTGAATGCACTTGCACTTTTGCAACAAAACAAAACCCAAACTTAAATCAAAAAATCCTGCTAGCATTCAGCATTAACCCACATAAACAGAAACACTAATGAGAGAACAATGCAGCTGATAGAACAAAGGATAGCATTCAGTATATTTGAAGACTAATAGAGCATTATAGACAAAACCATACATTTTAAATGCTCAACAAACAGCAAACAGTCACAAAGGCAGACCAGCAACAACACAGCAGCCTGAAAAAAACCAAGCACAATTAATAACACGAAAAGAAACCACGAGCATGAATAAGGTAACCAAATCAACTCAATTGTTGCTCATGGTACTACAACCACAACCCTGATCAGAACTGAGCATAGCCAAAGGTGGTAAGGCCAGAACACCTCACAAATAGATATAACAAAAAATGAACAACAAGAACAATAAAATTTAAAAATCAGAAATTAAATGAACAACAAGAACAATAAAATTAAAAATTACATGAACAACATCAAAAAATCAGAAATTATATGAACAAATCAGAAATTATATGAAATTATATGAACAAATCAGAAGTAAAAATCAAAAAATAAAGACATGCAAATCCTGCAAACAACGAATCAGCAACATAAAACCGAAATGAAAACAAAAAAATTAACATAAAATTACCTTTGAGCAGTGACGGCTTGAAGGAGAGGAAGATTTGAAGATGGAGAACTGGAGAATGAAAAAAAAAACGAGAATGGAGAGATCGAAAAAAAAATCGAAAAAAACGAAACGAAAACAAAAACAATTAACTAAAATTTACCTTTGAGCTATTGAAGGCTAAGAGTTCAGAGCTTGAGAGTTGAGAACTTGAGAGTGAGTGAGGATTCAACGCTTCGATTTGAGGATGAAGAAGAAGAACGGTGAATGCTGTGGAATGAAGAGGATGAATGAAGAGGATGAATGAAGAACCTAATTGCCTTTCAGTCTTTCACAGTTTCACGTTTCACTTTTTTTTTTTTCTCTTTTGCATAACATATGAACCACATGTTTATTTAATTATTAAAGAATCAAAATATCTAAATTCTAAATCTAAAATGTGTTTTTCCTTTTGGTTTTTGGAGGGAAATTTCCCACCATATTTTGTTGAAATTGTCAACCAAAAAAATGAAATTAATTTTCCACTTTGTAAAAATCAAAATTTTTAATTTTATTTTAATAACATTAAACAAACTTTTATACAATTAATTAATTACATGACTTAAAAAAAAAACTAATTACATTTCTCGGATCCCGATAAAACGATATTCACCTTCATAATATCAGCTTTTATAATTTTTTTTAACACACACATTAAAATATTAAGTTCTTTAAATTATAAAATGTGAATCGGTTAGCGTGTAATTTCTAGGCGTTGCGATTAATAAAAAATCGAAAATTGTTCAATAAATAATGATGTCATATCTTAGAGAGTTAGAAGTACTACGGATTTGTTATATGGTTATATTTATATCAGTTTAGCTGTACCTATAAGCAATACACTTGTAATCGTGTAAACTTATAAATGATATAGTTGACTAGTAGATTAGTACATAAATACAAATTACTTAATTAGATATGAGTTATGTCTACATGAGTGATTGACTAATATGACTATATGAGCAATTGTCAATTTAGCATAGCTGCATAACAGATTAGCAGCGTACTAGACTATCATACTCGGTAATATACTAATACCATTTCAGTATTTGATCTACTAGACTCAAGTTAAAAGTTACTCTTTCTGATTAACTTGTTAGTCTAATTAAGTAATTACTAATTACTAATTAGTGACTTAAGCCTTAAGGGTAAACCAGTAAAGGATATACAAAAATATAATAATCTTATGTTTCTCATCCCTTTATACTAATAATATCTAACTATGAGAATATGAGATGGTTATATGTTATGTATCTGTATAATCGATTGAAGGAATCAACATTACCTTCTTCTTCATTAATGTTTTCTTTCATTATACAAATCAAACTACTCTGTAATATCTTCATGTATAACTTTATGCAAATATATAATGATAAACGAGTCTTAATTATCAGTCTTGTTGACTAATTAAGTATCGAATACCAAATTGCAAATTTCGATGTCACAACAACTCATCAAATCATGATTATGACACTATTAACTAAATGATCAAATCAGAAGCAGATAATAATCTGATAGTAAAACAATAATACATTAATGCACTAAACTTTTATAATCTACTTCATAATAAACTAGTAAGATCAGTATAGCTAAACTTAAATCATAACATGATATGTATTTATAAAATTAATGAGAATTTGCATATAATATGATGCCTCAATATGAAGTGATGAAGTCTCGGCTTGATATAAAACTTGTTAACTAGCAAAAAGTTAGAAAGTAGTACAAAATTTTTTGAAATCAAAAACAGACTCGAACCGTAATTTAGTAAATCTGAAATAAAACCGATCTAAATAATGTTAAATCGTAGAAGAACCAAACCCGTGAACGAACCGAACCAGTTATAACCGAACTAAAATAAAACTAAACCAAAAAACAACCGAACCGTTTCCAACCTGAAACGTTTGAACCGGGATAATAACCATTTACACCGAACCGTTAACAAACCGCAACCCGTCTGCACCGAACCGTTTACTACCTGGAATTTTTATAACCCGCACCGTTTACAAACCGAACCGAATTTAAACCGGGTTAAAAACCATTTACACCGAACCGTTAACAAACCGCAACCCGTCTGCACCGAACCGTTTACAACCCGAACCAAATTTAAACCGGGTTAAAAACCATTTACACCGAACCGTTAACAAACCGCAACCCGTTTGCACCGAACCGTTTACTACCCGGACCGTTTACAACCCGAACCGAATTTAAACCGGGTTAAAAACCGTTTACACCGAACCGTTAACAAACCGCAACCCGTTTGCACCGAATCGTTTACTAACCGAACCGTTTATAACCCGAACCGAATTTAAACCGTTCAAGAATAAACCGAAACCGAACCGAACCGATAATTATTTAAACCGAACCGAAACCGACCCGTAAGACATTTGAACCGATTTCAAACCGACCCGATTTCAAACCGAACCGATTTCAAACCGAACCGAAACCGAACTGTCAAACCGTTTTGACAGTGCTATATATACTCCTTGTATTGACATAAACTCACTGTTAAACTTAACTGTATTAGGTGCTACACTTCAAAGGATTTAAAAAAAGCAAATACTTATAAAGAGAAGGCTTAAGGAACTAAAACCTTAAGAAGGTTTATAAAAGTTTAGTGTATTAGGATCTAAAGTTAGATTGATATGTTGTGAATTAGGTTGTTTGTTCTTGAATATTTTAATTTTAAAAGTAAATGTTTTAATATCTTCTAGTTTAACAAATTATTATTGGAGCCAAAAAAAGAACAAAAGCTGAAGTTAAAGATAGCAATTATATATGAACAAGAAGAAGATAAGAGTGAAGAATCTGATGGATCATCAGAAGAAGATTGAAAAAATACAAAAGCTCATTTAAAGAAGAAAATGAAGCCTGACAGTTCAGATAAGGAGGTACAAGAAGTTATAGAGGTTAAAGAAGGAAGTGACGATGATGATGGTAATCTGGACATCAAGATTACACACTGCAGACCAAATGCAGTATTTGATATGATCAAGGATTTCAGTGAGAGACAGAGATTAGATGTCATAAGTGTTGGATTTGGAGGCTTGCTTGAACTAAAATTGACAAAAGTTTCAACAAAGATGCTTCCATGGCTTTGTCGGCATTTCGAAAACAGTTGTATGCTCAAGATTGACATGATGAAGGAGTTCTTTGTAAGTTCCTATGATGTTCAAGATGTTTTCATGCTTCCAAATGTAGCAGAGAACAAGTTGACTTATAAGTTAAGGAAGAAACCTATAGCAAACATGGTGATTCAAAAGGAATGGAAGAAGAAGCTAGGAATTCCAAATAGCGAGGACATCTTTGTGAATAATTTGGAGAACAAAATAAAGAGGTTCTTTGTGATGTATGTTTGCAGCACATTCTTGGCCCCTGTTGCAAACAGAGTGATAGATTACAAGATAATCAACTATGCAGACAATGTAAAAGAAATACGTAACCTAGATTGGTGTGGTTATGTACTCAATAACTTGTGAAAAGCAATGGGGAGCTTCAAGAAAAACAAGCATAAGGAATCAAGAACAGGAATTAGTGGATGTGTCCTGATTCTTCAGATTGTATACTTTCATCACCTTTCATTTAGAGGGCAGCCTGAACCAACAACATTGCCCTTGATCAAACATTGGACAGATGAGAAAGTAAGAAAAAGAATTGCAAGTGAAGCAAAAGCATCATTTGGTCAAGGAGAAATCCAGAAAGATGTGTATCTAGTTTGTAGAAAAGGAGGTCAACAATCATACTTAGGTGATGTTATTAAGACTGCATATAGGAATTTTGCTGACAGAGAGAGAAGATTAGTCTCTTTCAACCTTCCAGATGGTGTTATGACATACAATGAGATACATGAGGCTGCATATGATGTGAGTATTTTTTTCTAGCTCCAACTTGTATTATTCTAGTTTGCAAAGATTTCTTGTATATTGACTTGTTAGGTTCTTTTATATTTACTTTGGTATGTATTTTGCTTTTCTTTGGCTGCTTCTGCTCTGCCTCCTGCTGCTGCTATGCTATTTTGTTAGAACATTGCTGCTTGCTATGTGTTTGTTAGGCTTTAAGTAAAATAGCTTACAAAATTGTTTAAGTGATAACCTTGAAAAGAATAGTATAACTAGTAGCTTGCTTGTAGGAATTAGAATTAGTTACTGATAAACCCAAATTTACCATGGAGATTGGTCACAATTTCATATGTTATATTTATTTGTTCTGCTTCTAGTAGTAATAATGTTTAGTAAAAACTAAACAAAAAGTAAATAAAATACACTGCAAAGTAAATAAATTAACTTTTAAAGTAAATAGTATTATTTATCAAGAATATTGTAATAATAAATTTTTGTTATTTATTTGAAGGAAGTTGAAAAAGATCTGCTTTTTTGGGCTAGAGATTCAACACACTTTTCAATGTTACATGTCGAGCGTATAAACTGCATAAAAGACAGGATTAAAAAGCAGAAAGTGAATTTGTCTGCATCAGATTCTCAACTATTTTCTGAAACACAAAAGCTAATTGAAGACCCTAGAGTGCAAAGGGCTATTGATGAAATAGTGAAGATTTACGATGATTTGAGAGATGTATCTAATGAGTTTCTATCAACATGGGAGGAGCAACATAAAAATCCTGAAACTAATCCAGATTATGATGGAGATAATCAAGATGGTGCAGATGCTACTTTAAATTTTATACATGATGATATTAATCTGGATGATGAAAATGAAGAATCTGAAAAAGAGGAGGAAAAGGAAGAGGACAAAAACGAAGAGGAGAAGGATGAAAATAAAGAGGAGAAAGAGGAAGATGAGAAGGAGAAAGAGAAAGATGAAAAGCAATAAGAGAAGGAAGTTGAAGTTAGTGTAGTAGTTGATGCAAATATTGCAAAACAGCCAGTTGATGGTTATGATATTGATGAAGAACCAAATGAAGACCTCACTAATTTAGTAAGGCCGATCACTAAGAGTATCCTAAAGGATACTGTTGTTCAAGAGAAGCAGCCAAATGTTACAAAGAAAGCAACAGAAAAAACAATTGAAACTAAAGTAAGTTGTTAACAAAAGAAAGTAAATATTGTATAAAAGTAAATACAAATCAATTAAAAGTAGATAGTGTATGATTTCTTTGAGACTACATTTGTTGTTTTATTTTAGGTGTTGGTGATAAACAACATGTTGCAGAAGAAACCATTGTGCTTAAGAACATTCACCAAGAGATCGCTTCAAAGATAAACATCAACGTAGATTGTGGAGAAAAAGATGTTGAAGTTAATTTCGTTTCAAAATCGATGAGAAGCAACAAATCAAAAATGAATGAAATGCCAGAGTTGTATCAAGTAGTGGCTGATTACTGCTTTGTGAAGTACAGTGCATTCAAACAATAAGTTATGAAATTTTTTAATTTAAAAATATTCTATCTACTTTAGTTAATATTTAATTTACTTTATAAACACTTAAATGTGCACAATGAAGAGCTTGTGAAATATGAAGCTCCTCTCATGATAACAAGGGATGACACAGTATTCCTAGCTCCAACTGCCCCCCCCCCCCTCAAATGATAAAATCCAATATAGTTCAATGTTGGTCATTTCTTATGAATGATTCACGATTGAAAGAAGATTCATCATGCTTTTTCTTTGGCATTAACCACAATGTAAGCGTTAAATTAAATGTTTAGCTAAATACATAATTAAATGTATATGATCTAATTAAGTAACATGTTTTATGTCCTCATTAATACACAGAGGCCTCTAGAGCTGTCTCTCATGTCACAAGATCCTTCCCAGCCAACTCCAAAAACAGATGAAAAAGAAATATCATCTCCTTTAAAACTCGTGGCAGAATTGAATTAGGCATGGTATGATTGGATGTGCCTTTGTGATGCAAAGGAGAAAACACTACAAGAAAACAGCTTAATTCCGACGGAAAAATCCCGTCAGAATTTCGTCGGAAGATGTCTGTCGTAACAGCCCTTGTCGGAAAATGGACGTTTTCCGATGAAAATTTCGTCGGAAGAAACCTTTCCGACGAACTTTCCGACGGAATAACGTCTATCAGAGATGATTTTGACTTAAAATGAAAGTCCGTCGCAACATTCCGATGAACTTATTTCCGTCGTAAATGGGAAGGGTTCCGACGAAATATTCCCTCGGAATATCTTCCCTTCCGGCGTACCCTACGGTGGTGGTTGTGGTTGTTAGGGTTTGCAAGATTTTAAAAAAAATAAAATAAAATAAACCAAAGCCTTACCTGCACCGGCGACGACCAGGGGCGGCTGGTGGTGGAGCCAGAGGCGAATTCCCCTCCTCCTTTTCTCCTTCTCTCTTTCTCTTTCTCCCTTTCCCTCTCTTCCTCTTTCTCCCATTATTTCTCTTGTTTTTTCTTGCTGGGTTTTCGTCGCAACGAGGGCAGAAAATACAAGGGTTTTTTTTTTAATTTGCTGAAGGCTTCTGACGGAATTAATTTCGTCGGAATTAACCTGTTCCGACGGAATATTCCGTTGGAAATACTTTTCCGGCGGAATATTCCGTCGGAACAGGTTATTTCCGAGGAAATTAAAATCCGTCGGAATGATACCTACGGATTTTTCCGTCGGAAGGTTCCGATTCCGACGGATTTTTCCTACACATCCAAATTCCGCCGGAAAGTTTGAAATTATCGAGGGGATTGAAGTCCGTCGGAAGCATTCCGTCGGAATTTAACCTTTTTCTAGTAGTGAAATTATGACAGCTCAGTTGGTAGGTTTTATTATTCATGTCAATTAAACTACATTGTAGGGCATTATGATTTTGAATTTGTAGACTAATAAGTGTAATTTTAATGACATATCTTTGTTCCAATCTGTCTAAGTAACCACTATAGTTTGGTAGTGGTTAACTTGTTGAAAGAGATCATTCAATACTTGGATAACAACGAGTATGATGACAGGCATAGGCCTTTCTACAAAATTCTTGCATCTCTTGTGGTAAGATTTTTTAATTTCTCAAAAGTAAATTATTATTAATATAAAGTAAATGACATTACTATTAAAGTAAATAAGTTTGTATTAAAAGTATACATTATTTATGCCTGTAAAAAGAATATGATAAAATATAAAGTAAATGATGTTCTCATTAAAGTAATACATATGTTATTTAAAGTAAACTGTACTGTAAATTTGTTTTACTTATATATTGCTTTACAAATGTTATAGGTGGAGGAAATGTCAAAACTTCCTGAAGAGAATTAATCATGAAAAAGCTGATGAAATACTAGATTATGAGTTTGATGAAGTTAAGTTCAAGTGGAAAACACTAAAATATACTCTTGATTGTGGTTTTTTTTACAATGATGCATATGATGTGTTTTACTGGAGACCCTTTTGATTCTGACCTTTGATTTAGCAAATAGGAGAAAGGTGTATCGCGCAGAAATCTGTGTTGCCACTTGCTTTGGCAGAGATGGAAAAATTTCCAAGGTTCATAGTAGTTAGAAAACTTGAAGCAAGAGAAAGAGCTGAAAGATATGATATATGTTTTTGATTTCTTGAAAACACACAAGGAAGTAATGGAAAACATGAGCTTGAAATGTAAACCAAGTGATTGACTACTTAGCAATCAATGATGATGAAAACGTTCCAAACAAGAGGTATGTGTCTATACATGCAAATAAACTAATACTCCTGTTGCATTATATATTAAATTGTTTGGCATAAATTTAATTTAACATTACACGCGAAGTAGTAGGTTGGTTTGGAGAATCAATTGAAATAATAAGGGAAGATTGTAACACTTTGCTCAATGAATGGAAAGCTTCAACTAATCTGATCACTGCTTGGTCAAAACCACCTCAATAACAATGAAAAGCAAAAAGAGAGGTCTGAAAATGACATGGTCAGATTCTTCTTTGGACTTGACTTCATGGTAAGTTTTTTTACCTTTACTTTTATAATATAAAACTATGTATTGTATAAATATGTGAAATAAACTTGGGAATTATATTTTAGGATGCTTTAATTATGTGTTTGAATGCACATGAGAAAAAGGGAGTAATAAGTCTGCAAAAACTATGGATTGATTGGACAAAATCACAATCCTTGGACTTGGATGCAGCTGAATGTGTAAGATATAGAATAAATAATTTAACGTAGAAAACTATATGTTTAAAGTAATAAAAAACAGCTTTAAAGTAAATATGTGTACATATTTTTTATGTGCAGGTATTTATACCTCTGAAGCAGGAAGATCATTATTTTCTTGTTGTCATAACTTCAAAAATGAAACAATTGATCATTTGGACATCACTTTATACCGAGAGCACTGACGAATATGAGCCTGTGCAGAGTTTTATCTTAGAAACAGTAAAGCATAAATAGATTAACAAAATTTGTCATTAAATTCATTTTTCAATGTATCATATTACATTAATATTCATTTCCATTGTAGATCATACAAATGCAGAAGTTGTTTAAAAAAGAAAGCATCCAAAGGTAAATGATATGTTGTCCTACAAGCTGAGAATAATTGAACTTCCATTCCAAAAATAAAGACAAGAAAATTACTCAGGAAGCTATCTAATGCTGCACATGAAGGTGTATGATGGTGTTAATGGGATAGGATTGGGAACCATAGAAGAGGTAAGTTATTATAATTATTTCTGAAGTCCTTAAATTCTTTAAGTTATATGGATTACTTAGAGCATAATTTATTAAAAATAAGTTAATCTTTTGTTTTTTTACAGGAATTTCAAATATTGACACACCATCATATAAAAACAGTACTTGACCTACTTCTCAATGATAACAATCAAATGCAAGAGAAATTGCTGACAAATGTTAAGGATTGGGAAGAGAAGAAAGCACAAAAAGCATGTGAAGAATTGTAAATGTTTTTAATAGATTTGAATATATCATAGGCATTAGAGTACTTTAAGTTGTATAGTATTAATCCAAAACATTAGTTTGATGGTTTAAGTAGTATGTTTGTATGAAGAATACATATTATATCTCTGAGTTAAAGTAGTAGAATCATTCTGTGTGAAAAATGGTGCTAGATATAAAAGTAGAAGAAATCAATCAAAAGGTAAATGAAAATAATGTTAAAGTAACAGGAACTCAGTTAAAAGTAAAAGAAAAAAGTTTAGAAAATGAAGTCTTTTTGAAATATGGTGTTCGATTTTAAAGTAAGGAAAAATACTTTTAAAGTAAAAGAAATTACTCCAAAAGTAAATAAATTATCATTAAAGTAAAAGGAACAATTTAAGAGAAAAAAAGTTCAAAATATAGTAAAAAATATGATGTTCGATTTAAAAGTAAAGGGAATTAGTGTTAAAGTAAAAGACATGAAGTTAAAAGTAAAAGAAAAAAGTTTAACAAATTTTGTTACCATGGACCATCGGGGCATTTTAAAAGATATTGTTATAAATGTGGTCCCATGCTATTTTTAGAAATGTGTCAAGTATTTTGGGACGGATGAAAATGGAAATCGTGCCAAGTATTCTGGGTCGAAGGGAGTAATATAGGATATTATCTTCAATTTTGTAAATAAGAAGGACATTACATGATAATACAATTCATATGATATATTATTCATTGTGAAAGGCAGGAAAAAACAATATTATAAAGTAAATGAAATATTTCATAAAGTTAAAGTATAATAGGTAAAATTAAATAAACTAAACTTTATTTCTACAGTACAATTACTTAGAGTAAATGCAAAAATATTACATAAAAAAAAACATTAATATTTCTTCAGTATGTCTTGATCTTGATCTTCCAAAACATCTTTAAAGTTTCAAGTATTATAATAACTGCACAAAAAAAAACATCAGAAAATCAGTGACAGATTAAAGTAAATAAATTACAATGTAAAGTAAATAAATTTCAACTTAAAGTAAATGAGAAAAGTACAAAGGTAAAATACCTAAGAGAAAAGTAAGTATAATAACACCTGCACAAAAATAAAAGTAAATCAAGTTAAATGTTAAAGTAAATGGAACACATGTAAAAGTAAAATACCTGAAGAACTACTTGTTTGGACAGTTTTCGCTGTCATGTAAAACACTAGATTGCCCACAAACTCTACAGGTTCTGCCCTTTTTTGGATTTTTCTTCAGAAGCTATTTCGTTTGCACTCTTCAACCGCTTTGAACTTCTGGCAGAATCTTTATTAAGAACATTGATTTGGAGGCAAGATGTTTACATCTACTTCATTTGACCCAACCAAAACCTGAATATCAGCATCTTTCACCTCTTTTGAACTAGTTGCATTTTCAGGATTATTCTTTGTCAGCATCTGCTCTTCAAATGAAGATAATGTCCTAATAAGCTCAGATAAATCATCCTTAGGTTTCTCAGATAAACTCACACAACTGAAAATCTTGGACCACACATCACTCACCAATTGCTTCTTATCATACTTAGAAGCATCATCCAGAACAGCATTTATGGCTGAAGGTTTCTTCAGAATGTCTTTTCTCCAACAATTCATGATATAAAGATCAGGAATTTCACGTACAGACTTGCCTTTCATAATAAACAGAATGTGTCTACATAAGATGCCTTGACTCTCAAACATTTTACAACTACAACTGCACTCATATGTGGCCAAGTCAAAATTTACATCAAATTTTCCTTTTCTCATGATCAACAATTACAGAAAACTCCACACCATCTCCATACAGAGAAGTACAACTTTCAACACCACATGACAAACAGGTTGCTTGGCATTTTCTTGAAATCATAAAATTTGGTACGACTGTAAACAACAGCAGCGTGCTTTTCTAAGTGTAAATGAGTAAGCAATTGAGGCTCAGATTTATTAAGCCTGTTCAACTCATCCTGTTCATGCCTTTGAGCATCAAGAGCAGTTTCATAACAGGCAAAGAATTCAACACAAGTCACATGGGATTTATAAAATTACAAAAAAAACTGCTTTCACCTTCAGACCTTGAAGTAGAATGCAGTAACCCACCCATAAACAAGTCCCTGAAATATGCAGGGATCCAAAGATGCCTAATCTTGAACATGTATGCAAACCACTCATGATCTACAAGGTCAAATTCCTCCATAACACTGTTCCAGCAATAAACAAATACATGGGGATCAATTTCTCTATCCCAAACTACTGCACTTAGCTTTTTCAAGAACTCAGTTTCATTACAAAACTGAGTTCCAACCTTTTCAGGTACCTTCCTCATTATGTGCCACATACATAATCTGTGTTTAGTCTTGGTAAAAACCTTTTGTATGGCAATACCCATTGTA